>NW_015169826.1:226190-281268 GCF_001447785.1 Gekko japonicus | reverse complement strand
CGCTCAGAACAATGTCGCTCAGAAACAAACAGTAAACATCTACATGGACAGATGTTTAAAGGATGCTTTGGAAGGGGAAAGGGCTTTCTGAAGTATGATGAGAGGGATGAAAATCCATGCTGGTGTATCAGATGAAGAGTGGAGGTGGGAATATACAGAACCTGACCCAAAGCCAACCTCCCCCCCCCCCCACCACACAGGTGGCAGCCCCCCCCCAACCTATTGCTGGAAGTTACATTTGTTTTACCCTCGGTGGGTAAGGAAATTCAGTTGGAACCCTCACCATGAAATCTGCAGCTTTGAGAAAGGACTCCCCATGGGTCTGGGCAATGCAGGGATGAGCCACTTCGATAATGATGTCAGCACAGCTTTGGAGAGAGCAAAACGTGGGAAAAGACTGGATTAGCCTTTAAGGATGACCTACACGAGGATCCCAGCCAACAAGTGCACAAGAATGAAGTGATGAACACATGGGTATGAACCGGCCCTTGGATTTAAGGCAGGCAATCCTTCAACGAAAACAGCAAAAAAAAAAAAAAAAGCTGCATAAATTGAGGGTGGGGGGGATTTTAGTTATGCAACCTGGTCCTGAATCAGTTTCCCAGTTGCTCAGCCCCAGTGGGAAATTCCCCAGCCCCAATTTCACAGCCTTGAGAAACAGAGAAGCCGGAGGGGAAAAAATGGCTTCCATTGTGATGCTCTAGGAATTTCCTCTAGTATCTATGCTCTTTAACCATAGAGATTAATGGAAATTCCTAGAGTGCCACGGTAATGATTTCAAGTTATACGTGTGTGTTCCTTTAAATGGTTGGTAAGTGTCAGAAGAACAAGGGGGTGAAAGAGTGAGATGAGTGAGTCAGGTGACTGGTTTGTATGGGCAGAGCTGTGTGTGTGTGTGTGTAGAGAGAGAGAGAAGGCCGAGTGTTCAGTCAGAAGTCTGAAATCAGCAGTCAGCAGCTGTCAGTTGTGGTCAATCTACACAGAGTCTGAGAAGCAGTCTTCTAATTAGAATCATATAGAAGTGCTGTGAAAGGCATTAAGATTCTAAAGGAGGAAGACACATACTTAAGGGGGCAATTTAGTCAAAATCTAATATTGTCAGAGTATTATAAGAGTGTGAGGGGGGAACGCTGACAGAAACCAGAGTTAAAAGGGAAAGATCTTACTAAACAACTTAACAAAACATCTTGTAACCAATACATTTCCTTTACCAATAAAGGTTTATCTTGTTTATTGTTAACCCAGGGTCATAAGCTGTTTAAAATATAAGAGTCTTGAAATGTACTGGGTTCAAGAAGCATAGAGGAGTGATTTCAGCTTATGATTTATTCGTAGGTAGAAACTGCGACAGGAAAGTGGGGCCCGGGGGCCTGCTTATATGCTGGTTCCAAACCACACCCAACACACACCCCACACCCGTGATAGGTGTATTTACAGTGCCCCCATAACCAATGTTCCCTCTAAGCTGTGGAGTCCTGTCAGCAAAAATTCTACTTTGTGAGCTGCTGGCGTTAAAGTTGTGAGTGAGCAATTTGGCTACTGCATAAATCAGTTTGCTCTGGAGCCCTCCTTCCTGAGCTGAGACAAAAATGTGTGAGACTGTGAGCTAGCTCACACTAACTCAGCTTAGAGGGAACACTGCCCCTAACCATAGGTTCATTCTAGGATCCAGATCGGCCAATAGGTCTATTCTAGGATCCTCAGTGTCCATTGTTCTAGGTCGCAAAGCTCCATGTGTTCGCTAGGCCACGTGCGAGGCTGACCGCGTGCATGGTCCTTTGTTAGGACATAACAAGTCTCATCCTCCGAACCACATAGTCCAACGAAGGAGCCTTAGAGTTTGGGCACAACACTGTGGGAAAGGTTAATTAAAGACTGGAATTGTATACCTGGTGGCAGCATTACATACGCTGAGTG
This sequence comes from Gekko japonicus, assembly GCF_001447785.1. Classification (NCBI taxonomy): domain Eukaryota; kingdom Metazoa; phylum Chordata; class Lepidosauria; order Squamata; family Gekkonidae; genus Gekko; species Gekko japonicus. The sequence continues at coordinate 279,351 of NW_015169826.1, read as the reverse complement.
AGAGAAAGAAACAAGAAGAATTTTAAAACCACATCATACCTAACCACACAACAGAAAAGGGAGGTACCGTGACAGTCACCCAGGAGTGAAATTCTGCCCTCCCTCCCCAAGCACGGCCCCCCAAACCCTCCAGCATTTGCCTAGGCAGTGTTGGGAACCCTAGCCCTGAAGTGTGCACATTGTGGACATAGTGGGCTGGATCCCGTAGAAGATTTCCACATGTGCAACAGGTATCCCTGGTGATACAATTCCAAAAGCAATTTTTTTTTGCTGCATGTGAACCGCCCTGAGCCTTTGGGAGGGTGGGATACAAATCAAAATAAATAAATAAAATGATATAAAATCATGTAAATCAATTGTTTCACATTCCATTGCTCCAGACAACACATTGTTATTTTGTTAAAAATTGCTGCAGCCATCACACCACCGCTTGCACAAGGGGAACCGCATGAAGTGTGTTTTCCTTTCTGCTCACGCATCGCTGGATCCAGCCCATTGTTCATTTGTAGCAATTGCAAGTATACCCTGGGACCAATGTTCCCTCTAAGCCGTGGAGTCTCATGAGCAAAAATTCTACTTTGTGAGCTCCTGGCATTAAAGTTTTGAGCGAGCAATTTGGCTGCTGCATAAATTAGTTTGCTTTGGAGCCCTCCTCCCTGAGCTAAGATAAAAATATCTGAGCCAGAGGATAAAAAACTGTGAGCTAGCTCACACTAACGCAGCTTAGAGGGAACACTGCCTGGGACATGCATGCCTGTGGGTCCATGGCATGTCATTCTACCCATCCTGGCCATGCCAGAAGAGTCCCGGCCGGGTCTGCCAGCTCACCGCTCCAAGAAATCGGCCAGCTTCCCCAACTGCAGCTCTGCCGGCACCGTCCCCTTCAACTTGTCGGCATCCCGGTTCCACACAAAGGCCAGCTCCAAGCCATGCCGAGGACCCTCATCCTGGAGTCGTTGCACAAGATATTGACCTGGGTACAGAAATGCATCACAGATTCTGGGCCCTTCTCTTTTCTTACAGTCCTACAAAGACACGAACAGGATCTAAGGAATCCTGGCACATTGACCTGGAAGTCTCAGACTGACTCAGCTTCAGTCTCAGCTTCAGGTACTCAAACATAAGAAAAATTAAAGGTCTGGATCAACAGGCAGAGCTCACGTTTATCCTAGGGTGGCATCTTTCAGTACCTCTGAAGGTAAGACTGCTGAGTCCAGATTGGGAGGTTCCTGGAGATTTGGGGATGGAGCATGGGAAAGGCACAGTCTGGGGATGGGAGTGAACGGAGCAGGGATGCGATGCCCTCTGGAGCTGCCATTTTCCCCAGGGGAGCTGTTCTCTGTCAATATCTATGTATTTAATTACCTATCTGAAGTCCTCTATGTGCGGATATCTAAATCCACAGATAGGGGACATACTTACCCCAAATGAGTTTTTTCTGCAAACTTGGGTGACCCCTAGGTTTGCAGAAAAATCTGAAAACTTTAAAAAAAAAAAGGGTAGGGAAAAAGAGGGAGGGAGAAAGAAGGGGGGATTGGCTTGTGGGGGGAGAGAGAGAAAAGGAAAGGCAGGGGTATGGGCTTGGGAGGGGAGAGAAAGAAGGGGGGATTGGCTGGGAGAGAGAGAGAGAAAGACAAAGAAGGAAGGATTGGCTTGGTAGAGGGTTAGAATGAAAAAGAAAGGGGGATTGGCTTAGGGAGAGAAAGAACGGGGGAAGATGGGGGGAGTGGGAAGGAAGCAAAGGTGGGGGAATGCCCGCTCTCTACAAGTTTCTTGCGGGTCCCCACTTGTAAACTATAATTTTGGGAGAGCTCCACGCTCCACCTGAAGGTTGGCCACCCTGCCCGAGGGAAGAGCCAAGCACGTAGTTGGAAACAAAATAAAAGACCAGATGTGGAACCTGTCTTCATTCAAATCTTTCATCATTAGAGGAGCAATCAACGTACAAGAGAGCAGAGGATTGTTTCATTGGATCTCAATACCTATCCGATGGACCAAGTTTGAGTCCAGTGGACTCTTTCAGACCAGCAAAGTTTTATTCAAGGTGTGAACTTTGTTCTACTGCTTCAGACCAACACGGATGCCCACCTGGATATATCAAATGGAGAGTTAGAGGCATAAAGGCCGCATCTTGCACAGATCAAAGAATAAGGGCAAGTTGGCATGCTGCCTCCAAATCAAATACTCTGGTCTTAGAACTGGGGTGGGTCTTGGGAAAGACTTCCCTATAGGGTGGCCAGGTGGTGGCTGGAGATCTCCCATTATAACTGATCTCCAGGTGACAGAGATCAGTGCACCTGGAGAAAATGGCTGCTTTGGGAGGCGGATTCTATGGTCTTATACCCCACTGAAGCTCCTCCCCTCCCCTCCTCAGACTCCACCCCCCAAATCCCCCCAAATGCTCAATCCTGAGCTGACAAACCTCCTCCACTAGCAAGCCGTCAGGGAGAGTCCCAGTTGTGGATTTCCATTCTTCCTTCTAGTACCCTTAAAGCAGGCGACACAAGGAGACAATGGACCGGTTGAGGACTACCAACTGGCTGCTGTGGAGGTGTGAACAGCAAGGCTTTCTCCTCCAAGCTCATAAACTTGGATTAATTTCAAGCAATCCTTCATTCCTCGCAGTGAGAGAAACAAAACCCACCCGAGAAGCAACTGTTAGGCATTCTTAACCAATTAACCACTCTATTATGATGTATATGATGAGCAATATGTTCTGCGTTTGGCATAAATGATGACGGAAGGCGCCAAGGCTCGCACACGGACTTCCTTGTCGTTCTGTTGCTAAATCTCCCCATAAGACTAGTGCTGCGTAACCCAGGACTGAAAGTAATGATCTTGCCAGTTTTCAGGAGCTGTATGACAGACAAAGCGAGTCGGCCCTTTCTAGCTCACTCCCAGCAGTTAGGGGGCCAAGAGGCAAATCTCTGACCCCGCTCAGAAGAGAGAGCGTAAGGGCAAGAAGGTGACAGATAGCAATACAACTCGAATGAGAAAGAAGGAGAAGAGCCTCTCTTCCAGGTGCGACCCATCTTCGATCCCCTTCAGTGGAGTACCCTCTTCATTTTGATTCACACTAGAAACCACTATCGAACCAAGTGGGAAATGTCTCCTTATAAGGCTTGGGCTGCTTTGCAGGCTACCAACCCAAACTGGAGACTTATCCATCGATTCATGCCATCCCATGACATTGCATCAACATCCTTACCCCTCTCGCTGTTCACGAGGCGAACGCATGAGCAACAACCATTTGGCAGGCTGGAAATCCCCTCTTAATCCAGACCCAAAAAAATAAAAATAAAATCTTGTCTCTTTATTTAGGAAACAGTTCCATTAACTCTTGGCAAATCTCCCTTCTTGTCATATAACCCTGCTTGGTCTGAATCAGTAGGTGGCCCGCTCAAGTGCCCTTTCCTGTTTATCACTCTGAGGAGCTCAAGACACTGTGGGGATTTTCCAGCGGCTTAAATTGTTTTTTGTTTTTTCCCCCAGCTGAATCAGAAGGCAACATGGCGGAGGAAAGGAGCCGACTGCTATAAATAAAGGGCCAACTTACAGTACCCTTGAAAAAGGAGGAGGGAGGAGGAGGAGGAGGAGGAGGAGATTGGATTTATACCCCTCCCTTCACTTGGAGTCTCATCAGAGTGGTTTACAAACTCCTTTCCCTTCCCCTCCCCACACCCTGTGAGGGAGGTGGGGCTGAGAGAGCTCTGACAGAAACTGTCCTTGAGAGAACAGATCTGACAGAACTATGGCTTGCCCAAGGTCATCCAGCAGGTGCAAGTGGAGGAGTGGGGAATCGAGCCCGGTTCTCCCAGATTAGAGTCCGCGCACTTAACCACTACACCGAACTGGCTCTCTTTAATAAGGTAGAGGACAGCAGAATATAACAGAGGATGAAGAAGAAGAGGAGTAGGAGTAGGGGTTGGTTTTATACCTCGCCCTTCACTACCTAAAGGAGACATGGAGCGGCTTACAATCGCTTTCCCTTCCTCTCCCCACCACAGACACCTTGTGAGGGAGGTGGGGCTGAGAGAGCTTTGAGAGAACTGACTGACCCAAGGTCACCCAGCTAGCTGCATGTGGAGGAGTGTGGAATCAAACCCAGTTCTCCATATTAGTCCGCTGCTCTTAACCACTACAGAGCTGCGGTGGCTCAAGTGGTTAAGATGCTGAACTGCAGGTTGTGGAAGGTAAGTAGTTCAGCAGTTCGAGACCCGGGTGCTGCATGACGGAGTGAGCTCCCGTCTCTCGTTCCAGCTCCTGCCAACCTAGCAGTTTGAAAGCAAGAAATTGCAAGTAGATAAATAGGTACCACTTTGGTGGGAAGGTAACAGCCTTCCGTGCGCCTTGGTGTTTAGTCATGCCGGCCACATGACCACGGAAACGTCTTCGGACAGCACTGGCTCTTCGGCTTTGAAACGGAGATGAGCACCGCAACCCTAGAGTCGGACTCGACTGGCTTTCGAGCAAGGGAACCTTTACCTTTACCTTAACCACTACACCACAGCTGGCTCCTGTTAGGACCCTGGTGGTGGTGGAAAGCATTGTCAGGCCGTAGCCATGCTAACTTATGGCGGACGCAAGAGGCGTCCGGAGGTGGTTTGCCATTGCCTGCTTCTGCGTAGTGACCCTGGTCTTCCTTGGGGGTCTCCCATCCAAGTACTAACCAGCAGTCACCCCGCTTAGCTTCTGAGAGCTGAAGAGCCTGACCTGGGGGCCCAGGCTCTTACTCGCTGGATGAAAATAACAATGTACCAGTGCTCTGGTCACGATGGCCTCTTTTTCCAAAATGGGACATTCCAAAATATTCCATGAGGCACATTTAAACAAGAAAGGTTCTTGTGAATGAAGAGATATCCATGTAGGGTTGCCAACCTGGTGGCCCCACTGGTGGACCTCCTGATGGCACCTGGTATTTCTGGCCACTGTGTGACACAGAGTGTTGGACTGGATGGGCCTTTGGCCTGATCCAACATTGGCGTCTCTTATGTTCTTATGTAACCTCCAGGTGGTGGCTGGAGATCTCCCACTGCAGAGGTTAGTTCTTCTGGAGAAAATGGCTGCTTTGGAAGGTAGACTCTATGACATTATACTCCCCTGAAGTCCCTTCTCTCCCAAAACCCCTCCTCTGGCTCCTCCCCCCAAATCTCCCAACCCAGAGCTGGCAACCCTATATCCATGTTAGCGTAGAACACCAGCCAATCCTACTTACTCATATTCAGCAAAAGGATTCCTTGGCTTACTGATGAAGCTACTGAGTTGGATGAACACGTGAAATTGCCTTATACTGAGTTAGACCACCAATGTGTCAAGGCCAGTATTGTCTATTCTGATTAGCAGCCAATGTTCCCTCTAAGCTGTGGAGTCTTGTGAGCAAAAATTCTGCTTTGTGAGTTACTGGCTTTAAAGTTGTGAGCCGGCGATTTGGCTACTGCATAAATTACTTTGCTCTGGAGCCCTCCTTCCTGAGCTAAGACAAAAATCTGTGAGCTGGAGGCTAAAAAATTGCGAGCTAGCTCACACTAACTCAGCTTAGAGGGAACACTGGCAGTGGCTCTCCGGGTCTTCTCCTGAGCTCTTTCCCATCACACACTATCTTATCCTTTTAACAGCACATGCGGAGGATTAAACCTTGGGACCGTCTGCATGCCAAGCAGATACTCTGCCACTAAGCCACCAGATGACAGAAGAGTGGTGAGTCTCACCTTAGAAGTGCAATGGCCAGAAAATGCTACTTACCTAAATGTCCGTAGCCCACAATGCCAACTCGCCTCCTGCTTTGGTCCCCCGACATCCTGCCTGCTGTAGATCCTGGCATGATGAGAAACAACAGATCCTATCTGTAAGCAATGTGTTTCCCTATAGGGGAGGCTGGATCTGAAACGGAGGGTCTCGGATTGTCTCCAAGAAGTACAGTGTGGGTCTTGTACAGTGTTCCCTCTAAGCTGAGTTAGTGTGAGCTAGCTCACAGTTTTTTAGCCTCCGGCTCACAGATTTTTGTCTTAGCTCAGGAAGGAGGGCTCCAGAGCCAACTAATTTATGCAGGAGCCAAATGGCTCGCTCACAGCTTTAATGCCAGTAGCTCACAAAGTAGAATTTTTGCTCACAAGACTCCATAGCTTAGGGGGAACATTGGTCTTGTATTCAGGACACAGGCATGAATGCATCCCTGGGAAACCATCCCCAAGTGGGTTTTCCTGCCTAGGTGTGGTTCACACCTTCAGTGCCTGAGGGGCTACGAATGCTGAGGTGGTTAAACAGACACCACCACTTGAGACCGCAGGGGGTAGATTTAAGCTTTGACTATTCCTTGACAAGGAGCTGTGGTGGCTCAAGTGGTTAAGACGCTGAACTGCAGGCTGTGAAAGGTCAGTAGTTCAGCAGTTCGAGACCCGAGTGTGCCGCATGACGGAGTGAGCTCCCGTCTCTAGTTCCAACTCCTGCCAACCTAGCAGTTTGAAAGCAAGAAATTGCCAGTAGATAAATAGGTACCACTTCGGTGGGAAGGTAACAGCGTTCCGTGCGCCTTGGGGTTTAGTCATGCCGGCCACATGACCACGGAAATGTCTTCGGACAGCGCTGGCTCTTCGGCTTTGAAACGGAGATGAGCATCGCAACCCTAGCGTCGGATTCGACTGGCTTTCAAGCAAGGGAACCTTTACCTTTACCGCTTGACATGAAAAACTGCATGCAAATGGGCAACCATCACAACAGAGAGAAAGGTGCATTTCCTCCAGGGGAATCGATCTCTGTATTCTGGAGACCGGTTGTGATTCAAAGAGAACTCCAGATCCAGCCTGGTGGCTGGCCACCCGAGATCTCTGCTACCACCTCCCTCGCCTGCATGTGTGAACCAGGTTCCGGAGACTCAGTAGAGAAAAACAGCATGCAAAATGAAAATATAAGAACCAGTTGCATATTCAGTTGCATTTCCCTCCTGTTTACGCGTGTGAGAACTCGCTCAATATGTGCACCATAACATTCATTTTGCACTTAGTGACGCCATTATATTAATAGAGTCGAAGGGAAAGATGTTTGATTGACTACATTTTAATGGTTTGACTGTTTAATTTTATACATTAGATGTTGATTTTATTTGTTCCTCGTTATTTTTAATTAATATTTGTTGCATAGAATGTTTGTTGTATTTTCCCTATCGTTAATTAATGTTTGTTGTAATGTTTGCCATGCCTCATGAGCCAGTGCAGTAAAATTTACTTCCTTACATATAAAATAGACAGAGGGAGGAAGAGAAAGAGTTTCGCACGTCCGTTCTCCAAAAGTGCAAAAAACCTGCAAATCTAGTGGTCTATTTCCACAAGACTGGGTTTAAGATGTGGATGGATCCTGGACCCAACATCAATTTCATCCGTCATGCGTAGGGTTGCCAGCTCTGGGTAAGGGGGAATACCTGGAGATCTGTGGGGGGATGTAGCCTAGGGAGCAAGTGGTTTGGGGAGGGGAGGGGCCTCATCCAGATATAATGCCATACAGCCCATCCTCCAAAGCAGCCTTTTTCTCCATGGGAATCGATCTGGGTTGTCTGGAGATAAGTTGTAATAGCTGGAGCTCTCCACCCACCACCTGGAATCTGGCAACCCTTGAGGTAGTTGTATGTTCTCCTCTGTTCTTCATGTGCACTTCTTCTACTGCGGTCAGGACTGCGGCAGTGTGTAGAAGGTAGTGTTAACTTCCCATCCACCCAGCACTGCCACTCCGAACACACATGGCCTAGTGAGGGACATTGTTTGATCCATTTGCAGAAGACCACGTGGCTGGTCTTCCACAAGGAGCCAAATAGCTCCTTCCCCAGATAATTTCGTTTCAGGGTAGAAGAAGAAGAAGAGTAGTTTTTATAGCCTGCTTTACTCTACCTTAGGGGCCGCGGTGGCTCAGAGGTTAAGACGCTGAGCTGCAACCCAGAAGGTCTGTCATTCGGCAGTTCAAGACCCTCGTGCCATGGGACGGAGTGAGCTCCCGTCTCTGGTCCCAGCTCCTGCCAACCTAGCAGTTCGAAAGCAAGAAATTGCAAGTAGATAAACAGGTACCGCTTTGGTGGGAAGGTAACAGCATTCCGTGTGCCTTGGTGTTTAGTCATGCTGGCCACATGACCATGAAAACATCTTTGGACAGTGCTGGCTCTTCGGCTTGGAGACGGAGATGAGCACCGCAACCCTAGAATTGGATCTGACAGGCTTTCGAGCAAGGGAAACCTTTACCTGTATCTTTTTACTCTACCTTAAGGAGTCTCAAAGTTGTGTATAGCTGCCTTCCCTTTCTCTCCCCCCAACAGGCACCTTGTGAGGTAGGTGGGGCTGAGAGAGCTCTGAGAGAGCTGTGACTGGCCCAGGGTCTCCCAGCAGGCTTCATGCACAGGAGTGGGGAATCAAACCTGGTTCTCCAGATGAGAGTCCTCAGCTCCTAACCACCACACTGGCTCTGGGTAACCAGGGGGGTGGTGGGGGAGGAGGAGAAGGCTAAAGAGCCTTCTGACACTGTTGCAGCCCCAGCCAGGGCAGAAACAGTGTCCATGAGAAACAGAGAAGATGCGAGTAGAATCTGACTGTGATGGAGTTCACAGGGTTGTCCAGGGTCCCCACCTTGTGATTTTCACGGGGCTCCAAATCCTGCTTTGCCATCTTTCCACTTGGTCAGGATGTGATGGCCCTCCTGGACGAGGCTCTAGGCTGCTTCCCCTCACCTCAATGGACTTTACCATACAGACTAGGAGAAATTACTAGACTGTCACTTTTGTTGTTGTTCAGTCGCACAGTCGAGTCCAACTCTTCGCGACCCCATGGACCAGCTCCCGCCAGGCCCTCCTGTCTTCCGCCATCCTCTGAAGTTGGCTCAATTTCATGTTCATTGCATCTATGACACTGTCTAACCATCTCATCCTTTGCCGTCCCCGTCTTCTTTGACCTTCAATCTTTCCCAGCATCAGGATCTTCTCCAGTGAGTGCTCCCTTCTCATTTGGTGGCCAGTATTTGAGCTTCAGTTTCATTATCTGGCCTTCCAGGGAACAGTCAGGGTTGATTTCTTTTAGGATTGACTGATTTGATCTCCTTGCAGTCCAAGGGACTCTCAAGAGTCTTCTCCAGCACCATAGTTCAAAATAGTTCAAAATAATCTATTCTTCGGTGCTCGGCCTTCCTTATAGTCCAACTCTCGCAGCCATACATGACTACTGGGAATACCATTGCTTTGACCATGCGGACTTTTGTTGGCAGGGTGATGTCTCTACTTTTTATCATGCTGTTGAGGTTCGCCATCGCTTTCCTCCCAAGGAGCCGGCATCTTTTAATTTCATGGCTACTGTCACAGTCTGCGGTGATCTGGGATCCCAGGAACGTGAAGTCTGTCACTACTTCCACGACTTCCCCTTCTATTTGCCAAGGAGTGATGGGGCCGGATGCCATGATCTTAGTTTTTTTTTATGTTGAGCTTCAAGCCCACTTTTGCGCTCTCCTCTTTTACTCTGAGCAAGAGGCTCCTTAGGTCCTCTTCACTTTCTGCCATTAGACTGTCACTAGGGGAGGCCATTTTTTCTCCAGCTCCTTAATTCCTTGGGGGCAGGAAATTGGGGCTGATAATTCCCTACCTGGGAGGCTAAATGGGAGGATTCGAGCTCTGACCCATGGAAATCAGCCCTAAGAGCGAGTTCCCGCATATTCATCACTTGGTTCTTCACCCCTCTATTACGTATGCTGCAGTCGTTGCCATTTACCAAAGACAGCCTCCATTTCATGCAACATTCTTTGGTGCAGAATGCTCCCTATTCTCCCCACCACCAATGCCTTTAGTTTTCCCTTTGAGGATGCCTTGTTTTCAAAGTCAGAATGACTGCCTTTGTCCTTCACAGCTCGGCTCTTTCTTTGGGGTCCCTAGGAGTTCAGTCTCCAAGTGAGAGGTGGACACACCTTCTCTCTAGCACACATGCCCATGAACGTGCGCGCACAAATGTTGAGGCACCACACACGGCGTGCCATTTCTCATTCCGCTGCTGAGTTTGAACTCTTAACCAACTGTACGGCAATTTCACTTTCCCCAGCCTGTCTTTAGCAACCACCACCAATTGTGTTTCGGCTTTTAAGACCATAGCGAGGGTGCAATTGCAGAGGGAAGGAAAGCAGCGGGAGAAGAAGGCCCTGTGGAACGGGAGAGGAAGGGCCCAGCCGAAGTGATCCTTGGTGTGAGAAGGAGGGCAGGAAAAGTGTTCTTCTCTTTCATCTGTGCAATGTTAAGAGGGGTCAAGACCAATGAACTTTAGCTGTAGAGATTGTCGCTTTGTTTCATCCTAGCGTTCAGTAATTGCCATTGTGTGTGTGTGAGTAGGGTTGCCAGCCGGGGCACCCGGGGGGCGATGCCCCCTCACAAATGTGCCTGGCCCCCTTCCCTCTCCCAGGAGCCGGAGGGAGCCCTGGGGCTGGTTCCAAGTGCACCGCTCTCGGTGACTGCCAGGAGCTGCCTCAGAGACAAGTGGCATAAAGGCGTGGTGAGTAGGGCAGTGGCGGCAGCTCCGGCATGGCTCAGGCGAGGGTGCCTCCCTCCTTCCCTGGGGGGGCACTGAGGCGAGGCACCACCCCCTCCCCATGTCCGTGGAGCCCGAGAGGTGGCTGCGGATGAGGTGCACACACACGCTGTGGGGCAGGGGGGGAAGGGGGCTTGTCTTTCCTGCTCTTTCAGGCAGATTTGGGTGGGAGGGAGGAGGGGGAACAGGAATCCCAGTCAGTACTCCCTCTAAGCTGTGGAGTCCTGTGAGCAAAAATTCTACTTTGTGAGCTTACTGGCATTAAAGTTGTGCGTGAGCGGTTTGGCTCCTGCGTAAGTTAGTTTGCTTTGGAGCCCTCCTTCCTGAGTGAAGACAAAAAGGTGTGAGCTGGAGGCTAAAAAACTGTGAGCAACCTCACACTAACTCAGCTTAGAGGGAACACTGGTCCCAAGCAATGTTCCCTCTAAGCTAAGTTAGTGTGAGCTAGCTCACTGTTTTTTAGCCTACAGCTCACACATTTTTGTCTTCGCTCAGGAAGGAGGGCTCCAGAGGAAACTAATGTATGCAGGAGCCGAATCGCTGACGCACAACTTTAATGCCAGTCGCTCACACAGTAGAATTTTTGCTCACAAGACTCCACAGCTTAGAGGGAACACTGGTCCCAGTGTGTGTGCTTGTGCCAGCCCACCCCTCCCTTCCACACCCCTTCCTTCGCCCTGTGCATGCTCACTCCCCTCGCTGTCGGGCCCCTCCATTCTTTTCTCTCCCCACTGGGCCCCTCCTTCATCCAGTTCCCACTCCATCCTGTGCCCCACCCCACACTCAAAATGGTTTAGCTATGGGGCTGGTTGTCAGCTCTGGGTTGGGGAATTCCTGGAGATTCTGGGGGTGGAGCCTGGGGAAGACGGAGTTTGAGCAGGGGAGGGACTTCAGGGGGGGGAGGATAATTCCATAGAGTCCATCCTCCAAAGCTGCCATTTCAGTTGCAATAGCGGGAGATCTCCAGGTGCCACCTGGAGATTGGCAAGCCTGTGTGTGTGTACAGACACAGTGCCCTGAGCTGGATGGCTCCGGGTAGCCCAGTCTCAGAAGAAGAAGAGTTTGGATTTATACCCCGCCCCTTCACTTGGAGTCTCGGAGCGACTTACAAACTCCTTTCCCTTCCCCTCCCCACAACAGACACCCTGTGAGGTGGGTGGGGCTGAGAGAGCTCTGACACAAACGGCTCTTTTTCAAGGACAGCTGTGCCAGAGCTTGTGACTGACCCAAGGTCACATCAGCAGGTGCAAGTGGTGGAGTGGGGAATCAAACCCGGTTCTCCCAGATTAGAGTCCGTGCACTTAGCCACTACACCAAACTGGCTCTCATCAGATCTCAGAAGCTAAGCAGGGTCTACCCTTGTCAGTATTTGGATAGGAGTCCACCAAGGAAGTCCAGGGTTGCTGTGCAGAGGCAGGCAAATGGCAAAGCACCTCTGACAGTCTTTTGCCTCGAAAACCCTAAAGGGGTCCCCGTAAGTTAGCTGTGACTTGAGGGGGAAAATACAGACACACACACACACATATAATATATATATATAATTTTTTCCTTCACTGTTAAGAGTTATTATGTAGGCTGACCCAAGGATAACCCACCAGAAGCATGATTTAATTAACTCAGATAAGTATCGCTTCTTGCCGAGGGACAACAAAGGAAGTGACAGGTCTCTGCTTCCAACGGTGTGCTAACTGCTGACAAGGAAGGAAGGCCGTAATTTCCCCTGCACTTGATAAAGAGCTTTTCACTTCTCTGCACTACCCGGAACCCCCAGATGGGTTAACTGCCTGAGTCTGACCCTGCTGGGGGGGGGGGGTCACACTTCTGACCCAGAGGAGGACACTTATATCCATTGCATGGCTGAAGTGTCAGACTAGGATCGGCAAGACTCAAGTTTGTTTCCCCACTCCACCGTGGGAACTCGCTGGGTGACCTTGAGCCAGTCCCTCTCTTAGCCTGACCTACCTCGCAGGGATGGCGTTGCCAGGATAAAGTGGAGAAGGGCGACAATGAGGTTTTGGGTTCCCTGTGGGTGGGGTGGGGGGAAGCAGGGTACAAATAAGTAAAAATATATAAACGGAAGTAGATTGGGTTTCGCTCTACCTGACCACAGGGAAAGTCTTCTTCTGTTGGTATATCCCAGCCCAAGATTTTATTTATTTATTTTATTTCTTTCAGCTTACTACCCCGCTCTAACCCCCTAAGGGGTCTATGAGCGGCTATAGTTACTCATTTATCCCTAACCTATGGCCACAATTATTAGGGGTGGGGACAATTGAGATCACTCCCCCCAGAGCTGATTGGACCTGGGTTCTGGCCATGCCTCCCTCCCTTGTGTGTGTGTGTGTGTGTGTGTGTGTGTGTGTGTGTGTGTGTAGAGTGCCACCTAGGGTGATTCTGCATTGGCTTTTACCTCCGTTGTCTTACCAAACCCACATTTGAACAGAAATCCCCCTCTTCATTGCATGCTGCTGGCACTTTCTTTGATCTTCAAGTTTTATGGTACCTCCTGCAAAGATTTATGGCCATCCAGGGGTGACTTTGCAGTCAGTATGGCGTTGCCCCGGGGTATCTGAATGTGGTTTTGAGCTGCACCGTTTCCTCAGTGTTGAGAAAATGGGGAGCGAATACAAGATGCAGAATCCCCCCAAATCGCAGACAACTTATGGGGACCCTGTAGGGTTTTCAAGGCTGGAGAGGTTCAGAGGCAGCTTGCCATTGCCTGCCTCCACATAGCGACCCTGGAACTCCTTGGTGGTCTCCCATCCAAATACTAACCAGGGCCAACCCTGCTTAGCTTCTGAGATCTGACAAGCTCAGGATAGCCTGGGCCATTCTTGTTTTACCTCCATAGAAAGGTACAGATATCTACCCACACACCCCACATCCAGGGCCACATCCACAGTCATTTCCTCTTGTGTATGCTCTTCCCTTCCCCCATCGCCCACAGGCTCTTGCAGCTATTTTAGAAGAAGAAGAAGAAGAAGAGATTAGATTTATACCCCGCCCTTCACTACCCAGAGGTGTCTCAGAGCGGTTTACAAACTCCTTTCCCTTCCCCTCCCCAGAACAAACACCCTGTGAGGTAGGTGGGGCTGAGAGAGCTCTGACAGAAACTGGCTCTTTTTCAAGGACAGCTCTTATCAGAACTATGGCTTGCCCAAGGTTATCCAGCCAGGTGCAAGTGGAGGAGTGGGGGATCAAACCCGGTTCTCCCAGGTTAGAGTCCGCGCACTTCACCACTACACCAAAGTGGCTACTATGTGTGTGTATATCTATATATAGGTAAAGGTAGAGGTTTCCCTTGCTCGAAAGCCAGTCGAATCCGACTCTAGGGTTGCGGTGCTCATCTCCGTTTCAAAGCCGAAGAGCCAGCGCTGTCCGAAGACGTTTCCGTGGTCTTGTGGCCAGCATGACTAAACGCCGAGGCGCATGGAACACTGTTACCTTCCCACCGAAGTGGTACCTATTTATCTACTTGCAGTTTCTTGCTTTCAAACTGCTAGGTTGGCAGGAGCTGGGACCAGAGACGGGATACACTGTAGAATAATATATAGATAGATATAGATGTACAGATATAGGTATATATATCTATATATACCTATATCTATACATCTATATCTATCTATATATTATTCTACAGTGTAACACTATAGTGACATAAAAAGGTAAAGGTACCTTGCTCGAAAGCCAGTCGAATCCGACTCTAGGGTTGCGGTGCTCATCTCCGTTTCAAAGCCGAAGAGCCAGCGCTGTCCAAAGACGTTTCCGTGGCCATGTGGCCGGCATGACTAAACACCAAGGCGCACGGAACGCTGTTACCTTCCCACCGAAGTGCTTTTGAACTGCTAGGTGGGCAGGCGCTGGAACCAGAGACAGGAGCTCACTCCATCATGCGGCACCCGGGTCTCGAACTGCTGAACTACCAACCTTCCACAGCCTGCAGTTCAGCGTCTTAACCACTTGAGCCACCACAGCTCCAATAGTGACATACCTACTGCCAATTTATTTTAAAAAACAGCAACAAACCCCACACATGAGGGAACAGCATCTGGAACCGCTGAGAGCAGAACAGGGAATCATCCACTTAAGGAAGAAACCCCAGTTTAGCAGCAGAGAACCAGTCTTTGCCCTCTTCTACATGACAGCCCTTTAGAATATTGGAAGAGAGCGGCCCTGCCTCCCTTTTGTCTTCTCCTTCCGCCTTTCCTCAGACTCCTTTTCCAGACCCCGCCCATATCCATCTTCGTCGCCCTCCTCTGAATCCGTTCCCGTCTGCCTACCTCTTTCTTCAAGAACAGCACCCAGAACTGGGCACAATATTCCGAAAGAGGTGGACGCAGCACTCCAAACGAGGCGTGACTCGCACAGAGTAGAGTGGAACGATTATTTCGATATGAACGTTTTGTGAACGCAGCCTAAAAGGGCACGTATCAACACCCATCTCGCCCCCACCCCCGTTCTCCTTTCTCCTTCTCACTAGCTATCTAGCCTCACTTTAAATCCTTCCCCCCCCCCGCACCCCTCTGTCTATGGGCCCATATCCTCCTATCCCTTTGCAAACTGACTCACCAGGACTTGCTGCGCTATTTCTCTGACTATTCCGCCTTGTCCAGAATAGCAATGAGAAGTAGGCAAATTATTTGCCTGGGTGCCCTTTGGTCGATCGATCCCTGAGAGACGTTAATGATTAGCCCGGGGCCTGTAATCCTTCAGGGAATGAGCTGCTCTCGCGCAGGTGGCGGGCAGGTACTAGAAGAATTCCCTCACAAAGGCAGCCGGGTGATTAGTTGGCCGCTGTACCCAGGAATGACTTGCATGTGTGAATAAGCCATCAGAGATTAATTACTGTCAGCTGAACTTTCATATCCCCTCCTCACCCCTCACCCCCCTCGGCGACTCAAAAGCAACCCTTTTCCAATGGAGACAGTTTACATATTCAGCTGCAAGTCCTCACAAGGGGTGTTGTTGTTGTTTTAAAAAAATCCATTTATTATTGCTTGCATTTTCATTATACATCCTGTTTTCATTGCTATAGACTTATGCAAATAGCCCAAAGGCTGCCGCCTCTTCCTTCAGCAGGGGCTGAACACGAAGCTATGAATATGGCTGCCAGTCTCCAGGTAGTGGCTGGAGACCTCTCGGAATTACAACCAGTCTCCAAGTGACAGAGATTAGTACCCCTGGAGAAAATGGCTGCTTTGGAAGGTGAACTCTGTGGCATTATATCCCACTTCCTATTGTATCTCCTTCCCAAATGCTGCCTTCCCCAGGCTCTACCCCCCAAATCTCCAAGTACTTTCTCTTGGAATATTCAAGGTCTATTGTACATAGATAAAGAAAATGACAAGAACATCCTGCAGGGGGCAGCAGAGGGGACAACTACTTAGCATAGTGAGGTTAAGGACTTCCTACTGTTTGCAAATAGTCTCCTTCTTGGCTCCTGGTTGGCTCAGTTGGGGTTTTTTCCTGCTCCTGATGAGATCTCGTTGTTACTGACTCCCTGCTAGCTAGTTAGACAGCCAGGCTCCTCTTTTGCTCTCCTCTTTCTTACAAAGTTTATTCCTTTCTTAATAAACTGACTTTATTCTTTAAACAGCTTGTGCTCTGCTTTACTGCCTATCTATACTCTGCCAACACTTCCCAACCCTGAGATGGCAACCCTGCCTATAGTCAGACCCTTGGTCTACTTGGACTGGCAGCACCTCTCCAGGCAGAGGTCTTTCACAATACCTGCTATCTGATTTTTTTAAACTAAAAATGCTGGGGATTGAAACTGGGACCTTCTGCTTGCCAACCAGATGCTCTGCCACTGAGCCACAGCCCTTCCCCTAGCCTTGGCTTCCACCACAGTGGCACAGGGCTGTTCATCAACCCACCAGCCATTGACAGAGTGACTGCTTGCTCAGCATTAAGGAATGAATGGATGCCATTCATTGTTTTCACCATTCATTTTCCTTGCCCTGACAGATGTAAGAAATGGGGCTCTGCATCCAGATGTTCATTCATCCCTAATCATGAAGTAGTTAGTAAAAGAGGCGTAGATGCTATGAACAGATGCAGCATGCACTGGGCAGCCTCACTGCCTCTTCCCCTAGCGCTTCCATTTGTGCAAGGTCTCGTTGAAAACCACTGATCTTGCGCAAATGGAAGCGCTAGCAGGAGAGGAAGCTCACGCTGCAGCAGATGCTGTGCAGCCTGCATGGAACTTGTTCATAGGATTCAAACCCAACTGATGAGAAATTGGGATGTCAAGGCATACCGAGAACCAGCCAGCTTCTCAGGACAGCAAAACAATTGAACAAAACAAAAAGACAGCAATTCCCTCACATGCATGTTTCTGTTCACATTCGTTTCAGATTGTAAGCTCCTTGTGGCAGAGACCTTTGTTTTGGTATATACAGTAAACCAGGGGTCCCCAAACTTTTTGAGCCCATGGGATAGGATTGCCAGGTCTTACTGGAGTCTGGGGGGGGCCCCCTCCAGCCCGCGATGACATCATCCGGAAGTGACATCATTGTGCTGGGCTCATCATGCAGGGGACGCTCTAGTATTTGGGTAAAAACTCTATAGTCACCATAGAGCATTTACCCAAATACTAGAGTATCCCCCGCACGATGTGCCCACTGCGATGGGGCTCTTTGGGGGTGGGGTTCCCCCTGCCAGCCAGCTGGCCAGTGGCAGATTGGGGGGCCGGAAAGCAGGGGCAACCCCGCCTCCATCTTGGCACCCCTACTGCAGGCACAATTTGGAATTTTGAGAGGGGGTGGTGAATGCCACCCCCAAAAACAGCTTCCTCAGGAGCAGAGCTATTTTTGGGCAGGAACGCACAGGAATGGAGTTCCGGCTGGCTCCCAAACTGGCCACACCCAGCAGGAACTCATTAGCATAATAGGCCACACCCAACAGCAGGAACTCATTAGGATTGGCTACATTAGGGGTGTGTGGCCTAACATGCAAAGGAGTTCCTGCTACAAAAAAAAGCCCTGGGTTTTGACAACAAACAACATAAACAGAATAAGAAGCAAAAGATGGGTGTGGCTGGATGACCACACTTCTGGGAACACGGGGGTGTGGCCTAATATGCTAATGAGCTGTGTTGTCGGGGGTGTGGCCTAATATGCTAATGAGTTCTTGCTGTTGGGTGTGGCCTATTATGGTAATGAGTTCCTGCTGGGCTTTTTCTACAAAAGAAGCCCTGCTCAGGAGGCAGAGCTGAATGGAATACCTCCCCCTCTCATATCTCCTGGGAAGAAGGAAAGCCTGAAGAGGGAACTGGAACCACACTCTAAGAAAAGGCCAGGTGCTTATCAGTCCTCCAGAGGAAAACCCTTTCATTTGAATGAGGGCAGCCAGTAACGAGCCTTGCCTTACAATGCCCCCCCCCACTTTCTGAGCAGCACAGAGGGCGCCAAGGGAGGTACTGTCAGATACTGGAGTGCCCAAAGGCACCCCGTTGAGTTACCCTGCTCTAAAGGCTCGCGTATAGTGATGCTTAAACAAATAATAAAGCTTGTATTTCCTTGCCCTGAGCCATTGATTCAACTGCATGGGTAACTTCTACGCCTGAACACACATAAAGCTGATTTATACTCAGTCAGATTATTTGTCAGTCCGGGTCAGTTTTGTCTGTTCTGACTGGAGGTGGCTCACCCAAGTCTCCCCCCCCCCCCGAGTAGGGGTCTTTCTCATCATTGGGGAGGTGCAGGCCGAGCGGTCCAGGTTCAGTGCAGATGCTGTACCACTAAGCCCCCGCCAAAATGGAATCTAGTCATGAAGCTGCCTTCTACGGAATCAAACCTTTGATTGGTCAAGGCCAGTCTTGTCTACTGTGAGTCCAGTGTTCCCTCTAAGCTGAGCTAGTGTGAGCTAGTTCACATTTTTTAGCCTCCAGCTCACAGATTTTTGTCTCAGCTCGGGAAGGGGTGGCTCCAGAGCAAACTAATTTTATGCAGCAGCCAAATTGCTCGCTCACAACTTTAATGCCAGGAGCTCACAAGGTAGAATTTTTTGCTCACAAGACCCCACAGGTTAGAGGGAACATTGACTGTGACTAGCAGCATTTCTCCAGGATCTCAGGCTTAGGTCTTTCATATCACTTACCATCTAATCCTCTTCGCTGGAGATGCATGCCAACCAGATGGCTCTACCATTGAGTCAAGGCCTCTCCCCACTTCCCTTCTCTTTCAGGTGTATCCTGCCATGACACGTCCTAGCGTCAAGGACCTCCTTATTGGACAAACGTCTCCCATGGCAAACCAAAGCTATATCCTAACTCACACAGCTCTTCCCCATCTCTTGATATGAATCTGCACCTTTCCATGCAAGCTAGGGAGCCAGCGTGGGTGAAGTGGTTAAGAGCGACAGACCGTAATCTGGAGAACTGGGTTCGATTCTGCCCTCCTCCACTTGAAGCTGGCTGGGTGACCTTGGGTCAGTCACAGCTCTTTCAGAGCTCTCTCAGCCCCCCAAATAAGTCTAGCTCACCACCTAGTGGTGCATAATACTAAAAGAGCTAGAACTTCAGACTGCCAGACAATCTTAGGATCTCCTGGCTATCCCACACACAATGCCATACGATAATAATAATTATTATTATTATTCCATTCAGCTTCCCCCCCCCTTCAGTTTTCCAGGTCTCCACCCCACCTCCCCAGCATCCGCTAACAAATGTTGAGTTTGCACAATTAAAACCCCAGACCTGCACGTGAATCACATGTATTGGGGCAAGAGGTGTGCCACCCAAAGGGGAAGGTGCTCGAGATGGGATCGTGAAGCAGCCAGATTTCCACTAAAAGAACCCAGCAGAAAATTGTCTATGGCAATCGGGTGTAATACTGGGGCCTGGGCACAGGGTGATGCCAAAGGCTTGTGGACAGGCAGCTGCTGTCGTGCCAGGAGGCTGTTGCCAACTCTGCTCCTGAATAACTCCGGACGGGTGGCCCACGTTAGTCTTTAGCAGCAAAATGAAGCAGGGAGTCCAGTGGCCCCTGAGAGTTGAACGGAACATATTTCAGCATGAGTTTTTGTGAGTGAAGGCTCACTTCATCAGATGCTTTGGAGGGTACATCTCGGGGGTCGGTGCATTTATATTCACCACATAAAGGGGGTGTGTGCTCATGCACGTGAGTGAGAGAAAGAGAGAGAGAGATGTTACAAAGAGAGGCTGGCATACAACAGAAGAAGAAGACGAAGAGTTCGTTTTTAAACCCTGCTTTTCTCTACCCTAAAGGGGTCTCAAAGCAGCTTACTATCGCCTACCAATTAGAAGATGCAGTCTGCTCAGAGTGGGTGTGCAGTACTCCCAACTGTTCTAAAATAGGCAGAGTAGGATTAACATGAAATCTACAATGGTTGCCAACTCTGCCCTTGGGAATTCCTGGAGCTTTTGGGGTGGTGCCTGTGGAAGGAGGAATCTGGAGGGGGTACTCACCTAAAAACTATAGTCTGCCATAGAGCCTGCCCACTGAAGCGGCCATTTTCTCCCAGGGAACTGGTCTTTGTAGTCTGAGGATCAGTTGGAATTCCACGAGAACTCCAGGCCACACCTGGAGGATGACAAGCCTAAATCTAGAGTGGAATGAACCCAGATAAGCAGAGACAATTCTGCACACTAATTACAATGAAATGTTTTGTGCTGCCTGTTATTTTTTCCCTCTCCTTTGCTTTTTTTAGCCCAGCAGAGTCCCCCCCCCCCAAATGGGCTGCGAAGGGTGGTAACTCAGCTGAAGATTGTGCCGCAAGGCGCTTAAAGACGTCAGCAAGATTTCCAGCTTTTTATAAAGCCGTCTTTCTAAGGGCTTAATATTTCCCTTGTTTTAAAGCGCCGTATCTTGCTTTGTGGTGAGATGCCTCGGGAACTAATTTGGCCCAGAGCTGTAGGATAAAAATGCTTGACAGAACGAAATAATCTATACCTATAAAATGAAGCGTTTTGTCAGGGGCGGCCCAGAAAGAGACGTTGATGTTAAACTTCTTTGGCGGTGCCAGGAACCACAAAACCTCACGCAAACAGCTCGCCCAGACAAACAGCCTAGCAGACTTCCTGTTCCCTTGGTGAATCTAAGTGCTCCGGCACTTTTAGGCCGGCTAAGAGAACAGCAAGTGGCAGCGGTTGGGGGGTGGGGGGCAAATGACCATTCCACCACAGCCTCTGGGGTGGAACTGGGAATCAATCAGCAGTTTTCGCGTCATGTGGACACTTCTTCGTCATTCCTCCTCTGCCGTAAGATATCTTTTAGTCTCTCTGCTCTGGGTCTTGCACAAGGTTGCTAACCTTCAGGTCGGGCCTGAGGATCTTCCAGAATTTTAGCTGATCAGTCCCCCTGCAGAAAACAGCTGGTTCGGAAGGGGGACTGTATGGCATTATATTTTATTTATTTATTTTTTATTTATTCAGGTATTTCTACCCCGCTCTACCCCGCGAGCGGGCATCAGGGCGGCTTATACTGTGCTGAGCCCTCCCCAAACTCTGCCCTCTCCAGGCTGAGCCCCCGAAATCTCCAGGAATTTCTCAACCCAGAACTGGCAACCCTAACAGACTCACAGCCATCCTTCATGAGTGCCCTCCTGCCACCAGGGGGAGCCTCCGCTCCCCCCTGCACTCCGGATCACACCAACAACTGGCTCCAGACGTCGTCTTCCATTCCCACAGCACTGCGAGAAGGCAGGGCACTGAACGCCCAGGTCGCGCCAACTTGCCCCGCCATGGGTTTCCAAAGTTGTTAATTGCTGCTCCAAGCCTCAGCAAAAAGAAAAAAGAAAAGAAAAGGGGAAAAAAAGAGTGATCTCATTAGCTTAAACAGGCAGAAAATGACAAACAGATGGAGTTTCGGATGGTGCTGCTGTGCTTACAGGAGTTGTCCTTTCGCTCCAAATGCTGAGAACTGTGTGTTTTTGTTCACTGTCCCTTCCAAAGGCAGCTGAGATCAACTTCCTGTGCCTTCCCCAGCCCTGCAGTAGATTGTCTAATTAAGCTACAGAAATGCAGGCTACAGAGTTCAGCCCAGCTGCAACCCGGACTGGTTCCACATGGATGCTTTTTGTGCCACCGTGGTTTCCTTACTGCAGCACTTTTGGGGGGAGGATCCGCATAATAACGTTGTTCTCTATTCATCCAGTTTCCATGTCCCCACACACACACACACACTCTGCTCAGATCTTTCCCAGCCTTGGTTTGGCGCAATATTTTTGGTAAGGCCACAGTCAAAGTGCCCTTGGATCTTGTGTGGATGGGAAGGCATGCATTTTTAATCTCCTGGTCACTTTGGTGCCATTCTCGTTCCCTCAGTCCCTGTAGCTGCCATTCTACCTCCCCGCATACACACCGAGGGATTTTTTTTAAAGCAGTTGGGAATAGCTAGATCGCTATAGCCTTATAACACTCTTAACTCTGCCTTTCCACTGCAGAGTTACAATGGGAAAGGTACTAGCAGCACGTTTCCCCTTATAAGTCTTCATTGAAAAGGCTAGAGAATTACTTTTTTAAAAAAAAGAAGTCAAAACTGGGAACTAGTTTGCTACGCAAATTGGGAACATTGCTGCAATGGGTTCGGGCCCCATAGCCAGGATTTTGTAAATTTGGGGGGGGGGCTTTAAATAAGTCAGGGGGCATTGACGTCACAAAATAAGATACAAATTTTAAAGACTCACTTCTGCAGTGTTCACACTCTGCCTGCCTATGTGGACAAGCAAGCCATGCTTGGGGAAGGGGGGGGGAGTCCTCCGGGCAGCCCAGAGAGCTGAGGGGCCTGGGGCCTGGGTGGAAGTTGTGGGGCCTTAACAAGAAGTTAGGGGGCCAGGCCCCGAGATGCCCCACTCTCTACAGGCCTGAATGGGTTGTTCTAACGCTATAGCGATTTAGCTCTTACTGGGGCATAGGGGAACACCCAGCTGCTACTGCCAAAGCCTCTGCATCCACAGCAGCCACGAGAGCTACATGGATCACTGTATCTGTGTGGAAGCAGCCCTAGATACTATGATTGACTTACTAAGTGCCTTTTTAGCCTGCCTTTCATATTTAGAGCTTCAGATAGTATGCAGAGCTGCAGCAGCAAAGCGGCAAGGAGGGTTATCTGTTCTGGCTCCTGGGGGTTGGGGGACAATGCCACCTCCTCCAGCTGCAAAACAGCTAGAGTTGCTACTGCGGCGAGATCCACAAACTCACTCACTGCCACCATTGACTGAAGTTAACAATACACAAAAAAGCAAGGGAAGCTCGGTGTCGGTCAGGGGTGGCCCAACTTGCTTAATGTAAGAGCCACATAGACTACATGTCAGATGTTTGAGAGCCACAAGACATGAACAAATATCACACACACATATTTACTGGAAAATATGCAGATTTACTTTTTATTAACATTAAGTGAGACTGCCAAGAATAATAACAAAAGGGGTAAAAGCAAATACTGATAATATTTATTTGTCCAATAATATTTATTTGTTTGCTAATGATTATTTAGCTCCCCCAGCCGCCCTGCCAGGAGCCGCACAATATGTGTGAAAGGGCCGCATGCGGCTCCTGAGCCACAGTTTGGCCACCCCTGTTGTAGGTCAACACAGTATTAAAAAATACTCACCAAAAAACAGTGCTACTATAAATACCCCAATAAACTTTAATATAATATATTCATTTGTATATCCTGTGTTTTTCTTTTGTTTACATATGTTTAGCTCTTTTACATTCTTTGAAATCTTACCAGAGGTTGCAAATGACCTTTCTCATATTCTACAAAGTACAATAGTCACTGACTTGATTGTCATACATAAGTGATTGTACAGAACACATATGCCAATAGTCCCAAATTATTCAACAGGTAAAGCACTTATTCAAAAACAGTCCAATTTTGAAGTACTTGCACTTACCCAAAAAGAGTCCAGTTTTGAAGTTGCTGGATGTGCGTCTGGTATAGCACGTTTTGGATGTCTATATCAACAACTAAACATAACCTTAAGTGACTACAAGGTAATTAATAGCCCATTCCTAGTGGGAATTATTAGATAGTTACCACAACATTGTTATTTGGAGCCTTGAAGATTATATAAAAACAAAAGAAAAACAAAAGGTATATTAATATATTAAAGTCTATTGGGATATTTATAGTAGCATTGTTTTCATCAGTGACTGTTTTTAAATACTGCGATTGACTGAAGGCCAGCACTGTTATGGAATACCTGTAAACAGTCCAACTTCTGGAAGAAGAGAGTCAGTCACTAATAACAAGCACAGCCAGTATGAGGGAAGTGAAATATCAGTTTGGCTGGGGGAAATGTTTTCTTGGAAGACAAAAGAGGGGGGAAATGGTGGAACATGAAATACTGTTGTGGGATGAGGAGTGTGATAGCCAGGAAGCGGAGGTGAGACTGGCACAGGTGTAGGCTCACCAACCTCCAGGTGGACCCTGGAGGTCTCCCAGAATTGTGACTGGTATCCCTTCAAACTACAGAGATCAGTTCCCCTGGACAAAATGGCAGCTAAAGATGACAGACTCTATGCCATCACATTCCTATTGAGATCTCTCCCCAGACTCTGCCCTCCACTGGCACCACTACCAAAATCTCCGGAATTTCCCAGCCCAGGAGGCAGCAGGAAGAAAGCAGGAAGAATTTCTTATGAGGCAGCAGGAAGAAAGGTAAAGGTGTCATCTAGAAGATGTTCTTACAACCGCACATGTGGCTTTATCCTTGTCCTTTCTCTGCCCTGGTAGCTAGTGGCTTCACACTTAAATGCGATCTCTGCATCTTTTCCCTTCAGCTTTCTTTATCTTTGGAGAATGGAAGAGAGTTTTTGCCTTACAGCAGAAAAATCGCTGTCTCTTTCCACCATTATTCTGTCCTGGTAGCCTCAGAGTTGGTTCCTGTCAATAACAGGCTCATGGGGCCTAACCTTGGCCCAGTAAATGGGATGTCAGTTCACTACTGAGCTGGCTGTCTTGAGTTCAAATCCCAGCTTGGCTGTGGGCTTGTTGAAGAGTCTTGCAGAGATTATTATTTTATTTATTTATTCAGATTATTCAGCCTTCATTCACCCCAGTTTTGAAAATGAAACCCAAGAAGAATTTGTGAACTTGACCTTTTGGGCAAGTTTTATATTTAAGGAGAAATTCTCTGCCCTGAGTCCTGGGGATGTGGTGGAATCAGTCAATTAATTGTTTCTTATTCTAGGATTCCTCTCTTTGGCGGGCCACACGGGCCAACACTTGCAAGAGGAGGCCCACTTTCTCTTCAACTAACTTCCAAGAACCTTTGCACCCCTTGAGTGAAACTGCAGGTTACTGCAAAATACACAATACTAGGGTTGCCAGCTTCGGGTTGAGAAATACGTGGAGATTTGGGGGGTGGGTCCTGAGGAGGGCGGGGTTTGGGGAGGGGAGGGACCTCAATGTGGTACAATGCCATAGAGCCCGCCTTCCAAAGAGCCATTTTCTCCAGGGGAACTGAACTCTGTTGCCTGGAGATCGGTTGTAATCAGTGTTCCCTCTAAGCCGAGTTAGTGTGAGCTAGCTCACAGTTTTTTAGCCTCCGCTCACACATTTTTGTCCTAACTCAGGAAGGATGGTTCCAGAACAAACTCATTTATGCAGCAGCCAAATTGCTCGCTCACATCTTTAATCCAAGTTGCTCACAAAGTAGAATTTTTGCTCACAAGACTCCACAGCTTAGAGGGAGCATTGGTTGTAATCCCAGGAGATGTCCAGCTACCACCTGGAGATTGGCAACCCTATACAATACTGAAAGCAAGCCCTGGTACTTTTGTGTTTGTAGGAGAGATTAGAAAATAGCTTCACAAAATCCTCTCTCTTTTTCTTTTTTGAAAGACATTTCCCCTGCCTGCGCATCATTTTGCCAGCAACAAGTCATATCCGCTGAACAAATGTGATTGATTGTTTAAAATCTTTAAAATTTTCGAACTGAAATTTGGTTTCAGAGTAGCGACTGATTCTAGGGGATGAAGCTCAACTGACAGAACAAACCCTGATCTCCCACACTGCCTCCTCCCCACTTTCTAGAAATACCTGGAATTCTGCTGAAAATGTGGTAAAAAGCACTGGTCTCAAACCTGGAAAGCCAATTCTACAGCACCGACCATTACACACACACACACACACACACACACGTAGCTACTCACAAGTTGTTATATGTTATTTATTACGGCATTTTAGTCTACTCAGCATGGAATTGAGTAAAATAGAATCTCCTGACAAAAATATGTAATCTTTCATTAAAATCTGCCTCCATTCCTGAGGACTGGAAGATAGCTAATGTCACTCCTATCTTTAAAAAGGGTTCCAGAGGAGATATGGGAAATTACAGGCCAGTCAGTCTGATGTCAATACCGGTTAAGTTGGTGGAAACTGTTATTAAGGAGAGAGTTAGTAGGCACATTGATGAACATAAACTATTGAGGCAGACTCAGCATGGGTTCTGTAAGGGAAGAGCTTGTCTCACTAACCTATTAGTGTTCTTTGACGGATTGAACAAGCATGTGGACAAGAGGGACCCCATAGATGTTGTTTACCTGGACTTCCATAAAGCTTTTGATAAAGTTCCTCATCAAAGGCTCCTAAGTAAGCTCAATAGTCACGGGATAAAAGGACAAGTCCTTTTGTGGATCAAAAACTGGCTAATTATTAGGAAACAGAGAGTATAAATGGACAATTTTCTTAGTGGTGGGTGGTAAGCAGTGTTCCCTCTAAGCTGAGTTTGTGTGAGCTAGCTCACACTAACTCAGCTTAGAGGGAACACTGATTGGGAGGCACTCCAAAGGGATCTGTCGAGGATGGGCGAGTGGGCATCAACTTGGCAAATGGGGTTCAATGTGGCCAGGTGCAAAGTGATGCACATTGGGGCCAAAAATCCTAAATATAAATACACGTAGATGGGGTCTGAACTGGCAGAGACTGACCAAGAGAGAGATCTTGGAGTCATAGTAGATAACTCACTGAAAATGTCGAGACAGTGTGCAACTGCTATAAAAAAGGCCAACACTATGCTGGGAATTATTAGGAAGGGAACTGAAAACAAATTAGCCAGTATCATAATGCCCCTGTGTAGATCGATCGTGTGACCTCATTTGGAATACTGTATACAGTTCTGGTCACCACACCTCAAAAAGGATATTGTAACATTGGAAAAAGTGCAGAAAAGAGCAACTAGAATGATAAAAGGTTTGGAACACTTTCCCTGTGAAGAAAGGTTAATGCGTTGAGGGCTTTTTAGCTTGGAGAAACAATGACTGAGGGGTGACATGATCGAGGTTTACAAGATTATGCATGGGATAGAGCAGGTAGAGAAAGAAGTACTTTTCTCCTGTTCTCACAATACAAGAACTCGTGGGCACTCAATGAAATTGCCAAGCAGTCGGGTTAGAACAGATAAGGAAGTACTTCTTCACCCAAAGAGTGATTAACACGTGGAATTCACTGTCATAGGAGGTGGTGGCGGCTACAAGCATGGATGGCTTCAAGAGAGAATTAGATAAACATATGGAACAGGGATCCATCAGTGGCTATTAGCCACAAGGTATAGATAGGAACTCTCAGGCTGGGGCAAGTGATGCTCTATATTCTTGGTGCTTGGGGAGGGGGCAAGAGTAAGAGAGCTTCTAGTGTCCTGGCCCCACTGGTGGACCTACTGATCGCACCTGGTATTTTTGGCCACTGTGTGACAGAGTGTTGGGCCATTGGCCTGATCCAACATTGGCTTCGCTTATGTTCTTAACTCCCTTTTATTCCCTCCCCCACTAACCTTTGTGAAGTTGACTACTCTGAGTGATAGTGACCAGCTCAGCAAAGGTCATGGCAGACTGATGATTTGAACACAAGTCTACTCAGTCCTAGTTTACGGTCTAACAGCGTTGCCAGATCTCCCTAGCCGCCGGTGAGAGATAGTGGGGTAGGGTTGCCAGATCCAGGTTGGGCAATCCCTGGTAGATTTGGGGGTGGTGCCTGGGGAGAACAGGGACCTTAGTGGGGTACAACACAGACCACCCTCCAAAGCATCCATTTTCTCCAGGGGAACCGATCGCTGTAGTCCAGAGATGAGCTGTAATGCCAGGGCATCCCCAAGTCCCACCTGGAGGCTGGCATCCATACTCTCTAACCACTACAACGCATTGGCTCAGTTTATGGCATGCATACGTGGACAGGCATACTCGATAAATGAATGATTTGTCACCTCAGACTTTTTGCTTCCTTAGACCTGAAAATGGCACGGCCATCCACTCAGTTTGCCAACCTCTCAGCACACCTGTCTTGGTGCCACACGGGAATGAGTTCCCCTTCTGCTCTCATTGGGAACACCGGGCATTTGCAGTGGAGCTTCTCTGTGGTATCCCGTCAATCCCATCCCCGCCCCCAGCAAGCTATTTGCTCTGTTTTTAAGATCAGATTTTTAAAAAGATAGGCGGCAGAAAGCCCACCACCTGCATAGGGTTGCCAGTTTTAGGTTGGGAAGTACCTGGAGATTTTGGGGTGGAGCCTGAGGAGGGCGAGGTTTGGGGCATAATGCCACAGAGTCCAATTTACAGGCCACCATCAGTTAGCCTGGCTACGGCCTGACAATGCTTTCCACCCCCACCAGGGTCCTAACAGGAGCCAGCTGTGGTGGAATGATTAAGAGCAGTGGATTCTAATCTGGAGAACTGGGTTTGATTCCCCACGCCTCCACTTGCAGCTGCTGGATGACCTTGGGCAAGCCATAGTTCTGTCAAAGCTGTTCTCTCAAGGACAGTTCCGGAAAGAGCTCTCTCGGCCCCGCCTACCTCCCAGGGTGTCTCCAGGTGAAATGAGCTGTGTTGCTTGGAGATCGGTTGTAATAGCAGGAGATCTCCAGCCACCACCTGGAGGTTGGCAACGTCATGTATAGGAGAGGCATGGTGGGTACAGAGGGAAATGGCACCAGTGGTGAGTGGGAGGTGATGGGTGCTGTCCGCACTTCCTACCCTAATCCCACTTGGGGTACAATCTTTCAAGAAAGATCTTTCCAAAACAGGTCTGGGGAAACCTGCAGTGGAGCTAGGGTGGCTGCCAACCTCTCAAGTGGAGCCCGGAGATCTCTCAATATTACAACTGATCTCCATACGACAGAGATCAGCCCCCACTGGAGAAAATGGCAGCTTTGACTGGTACTCTATAATATTGTACCTGCTGAGCTCAGGCCCACAGCCACGGTGGGGCATTTCGGGGCGACGCCCCCTACCAAATTAGCCTTGCCCCATCACTTCCTATCCCTCCCCTCATCTCATCCCTCTGGAGCCCACATGAGTTGCTGTGTCTCTCCGGCTGTCAGAGAGTTGCAGGGGGACGTCTTCTTCCTGCTTGCGCAGCTGACTTGGGCTGCAGAAGCAGGGAGAAAACCCAGCGAGTCTGCACCTCTTTGACAGTTGGAGAGGCATGGAAGGAGGCTGCAAACAGGAGATCTCTCTCTCTCTTCCCCCCCCCCCCCCCCCCCCCCGATTTCCCAATGCCCCACCACCCAAAATTTTCTGGCTATGGCCCTGGCTGAGCTCCCTCCCTTACCCAAACTCCATCTTCCCCAGTCTCCACCCCAGAAAATCTCCAGGTATTTTCCAATCCAGAATTGGCAACCCTAAATGGAGCTCAGGAAACTTGGAAGGGGTGTGAGGATGTCACATGGAAGCCCCCCAAATAACCACGGCAGTTTAAGGAGGAGACACTAAACAAGTCTAAATTTACCCAAAGATTTTTCTGAATAATATACAGATTTGCACAAACACATTTTCACATGAGCAGTTTTTCATGCTACCCCACTGCACGTTCACATAGAAATCCGTGCACCCAAATGCTAAATGAAGCACACACGCAGACAGTACTTCATTCATTCACCGATATGAATTCACATCCCACCTAATTCTGGCATCTCAGGTTGTGTAACACGTTAAAAAAACCCCAATGAAAAGAAAAAAACCCTATATATATGAAATACAACAACGCTAAGCTAAAACAAACCCTCTATTGTCTCAGCGCCTTAATTAGTAATTATCCTTCGCAATCAACATGAATAATTGTCAACAGCCAGGAATTCTCGCATCCCCTTGTAAATTGAACTTATAAAAGTGCCGAAAGAGCTCAGATTCTTCAGACAGGTAGATTTGCACAGGGCATAAAAACAGATCAACACAAATCCACGTAAACCAACACATTTTTGTATGTGAAAACAAAAAAATCGGCTACAACTGAACGCACTGTGCACTGTGTTCCACATGGGAGCTACTGAGCTCCCCCTTCTGGCAGCAGCTTCCCTGACATTACCCAAAAGGTCAGGGTGTCACTGGAGCAGGGCTCCATGAAGTAGAAGGTACTGTCAGAGAGTGGGTGGGTCAGTGGGAGTCAGCCACACATATTCTCTTCTGCTTGTGAAAACAAGGGCCTCTAGTAGCCCCAGCCATGGACAGGTGCACAGAAACATGTAAAACATACACAGATTAGAGCTCCATACACAGAGATGGAAGATACAGCATGTACAGATATGCACATTTATGGGATCCACAAGCTCAGAGCTTATGTATGCATGCACAAATGTGCTCACACCAGAGAAGACACAGACACATGTTTGTAAGTGATATCTATCTATCTATCCATCCATCCATCCATCCATCCATCCATCCATCCATCCAGAAAGGGGACGACATGAAAGCACAACCAATCCACAAATTTCAGTCCTCCTCGCAGAAGCTCTGGATCCCCCCCCCATCCTGTCCCCTTTCCTCTGATGAATCTGCCCATCTAGGCAACAACCCAAGCATGACAACTCTGTCTCTGTCCCATTCCCTGGTTCCCCATCTCTGTCTCTCGCCCCAGCGGCCCCTCCCCTCCCTCTAGCTTGCCTCCCTACCCCGAGGTTGCCATGCCAGCCAGTTGCCATAGCCACGCTGGCAGGCAGTGAAAAGCACAGCTCCGCAGCAGTGATGCAGTGGAGGGAGGGACGGTTCAGATCGAGAGATGCGGCGATTTGCAAAGCAAGCGTTGCAGAATTTAAGTCTCAACACACATCCCCTATCCCGGAGGGGGCACCTGCTAGGGGCGAGGAGTGTGCTTAGCATGAACCCCACCCCGACACACACAGATGCAAAATCCCCCCCCCTGAGGTTCTCTCGGCATTGGGCTTTTGTATACTGCCTGTACAACAAGATGCTGCTTAGAGGCATCCCCCTCCCCTCCTGCACTGCCCTGGCCTTCACATATAGAGGCATGAGCGGATTACCAACAAGGATCCTCAGAGCCTAGAGATGAAGGCATCCAATCGCCAAGACTGTAGGGTACCCGTGTTAGCCAGGGAAACAAAAATGGCACCAGCCACAACCACAGCATAGAATTTTGTACTAAGCCAAAGAATCCCTCAAACAGCAAGCTTTCAAGTTTGCCCAGGACTCATCATTAGACTGGGGATTTGCTATAAAGCTGAGAAGGGGGAGGGAGGCTGTTTACGGCCAGGGTGGAGAAGCCCCCAGGCTGCAGCATGGAGAATCTTTCACCGGAAGATGGGATTGTGTTGCAAACCTATTTGGGAGGGGTGGGGTGGGGTGCAAGCAAAGTGTGATTCTGCATTGGCTTTTCCCTCTGTTGTTTTTTGAAACCCACCTTGGAAGAGAAATTCCCCTCTGCATCGCATGCCGCTTTCACTTTCCTTGATCATCAGATTTTATGGTACCTTCTGCATAGATTTATGGCCATTTTGTGGCCGTTCAGGGGTGGCTTTGCAGTTGGTACAGCGTTGCCCCGTGGTATTTGAATGGTTTTGAGCTGCACCTTTTCCTCCTAGTTGTGAAAATGTGGAGCAAATCCTAGATGCAGAATCGCCCAAAGGTTCCCAAATGCACCGGCTGAGCCAGAGAAGTGAACTCACAAGCAGTCTCATGGACATTATAAAAGCCAGCCATTAATCAGATGTCTCCCCAGTCGTACCCAAAACACAGAAATCCCTTGCAAGGCAGACAGCAGGCCGGGAGTCTTTATTTTAACAAGGCAGAGGAAATTAACAGGTGATGCAGCAAAGTAAAGAATCCCTAGAAGCTCACATGGAGAGTATGACTGAGTGACTGGACAGCAAGGAACCCTCCAAAACAAGGACTAGCCAGCAAGGGGTTGCAGAGCAGAGCCAGCTGAGAATGGGCTTTTTGTCTGTCAGATAATAGATCCCTTGACCAATGCTCCCTCTAAGCTGTGGAGTCTTGTGAGCAAAAAATTCTACTTTGTGAGCTGCTGGCATTAAAGTTGTGAGCAGGTGATTTGACTACTGCATAAATTAGTTTGCTCCGGAGCCATCCTTCCTGAGCTAAGACAAAAATCTGTGAGCTGGAGGCTAAAAAGCTTTGAGCTAGCACACACTAACTCGGCTTGGGGGGAAACAAAACAAAACAAAAAAACCCCTCAGCTTAGAGGGAACACTACCCTTGACCCTGAGAGACCAACCTCTGAAGTCATGTCAACATCAGACTTGCATCCATATCCCAGGGATGTATTACAAGATGGCTAAAAGACGAAGGATCGGGGCCTCTTGTCTCAACGCTCTTTTGTGGCGCAACAAAGATTGGTCTGACCATGTAGGGAATGGGGAACTTGACCAAGAAAGATGGGGTCTTGTAAATGACACCGCAAGAGTCCTTTTCTCACCTTATATCCACGCACAACAGAAGCTCAGCAACAGCATATATTGGGAGGGTGTGCCAGCCGTAATGCTTCTGCTACGTGTGGTTGCCATGCTGTCTGAATAGGGGCAAGACTTGCATTTTGCTTGCATGTACAGCTTTGGTACATGTGAAACAGAACCCTGAATATTCCAGTGGTCTATTTACACATGTAAATCTGTATGTTGTCTCTGTTCAGGCAACACAGCAACCACAAGTGTCTGGAGGATCTATGCGTGGTTGGGAGGCTCCTAGTCAATGTTCCCTCTAAGCTGCAGAGTCTTGTGAGCAAAAATCCTATTTTGTGAGCTACTGGCATTAAAGTTGTGAGTGGGCGATTTGGCTGCTGCATAAATTAGTTTCCTCTGGAGCCATCCCTTCCTGAGCCGAGACAAAACATGTGTGAGCTGGAGGCTAACAACCTGTGCGCTAGCTCACACTAGCTCAGCTTAGAGGGAACACTGCTCCTAGTATGTGGGGATTCAACATCGGGGGGGGGATATCAAGGGGTGCATCTGGAATTCCCTAGAATTTCTTGTTGGTGCAGACAGGGATGGTGGTAGAGAATACCATCAAGTCTCAGTTGACGTACGGCAACCCTGTAGGGTTTTTAAGGAAAGAGATGTTCAGAGATGGTTTGCCATTGCTCGCCTCTGCATAGCAACCCTGGGCTTCCTTGGTGGTATCCCTCCCAAGAACTAGCCAGGGCTGACCCTGCTTCGCTTCTGAGATTTGATGAGGCTGGGGTAGCCTGGGCCATCCAAGTCAGGGCACAGATAGGGATAATAACCCTAAAATAACACATCTGGAGTTTTTGATAGTGCAAAATGCTCAATGCCCTGACTTGGATAGCCCAGTCTAGCCTGATCTCATTAGACCTCAGAAGCGAAGCAGGGTCAGCCCTGGTTGGTATTTGGCCAAGGAATACCAGGGGCGCCATGCAGAGGCAGGCAATGGCAAACCACCTCTGAACATCTCTTGAACACGCTGTTGGGGTCACCATAAATTGGTTGACAACCTCCCCCACCCAAACCTCAATAGTGCAACACACTCCTGCTGCAGCAGGCGGGAGCACCCTGGTAGGAGACTAAGCGGGAAAGGATATTCTAGAGGCCGCAGTGGGTGAATGAGTCTCACTTCTACCCTGCATCGCAAAGTATTGAAATGGTCCTTAATGGATCTTGTCCCTGAAGGACTGCTGTATTTCACATCCATGGATTACAGAGCCCTGAATTTTCGCCAGTTCCTTCTCGCCTACAGGTGACATTAACCAGATACCTGTTGGCCAGCTTTCCCCCCTTGAACATGCTGATACCCCACTTTTTTTAAGCAAAGGGATTTGTGTCTCTAAGACACAAGTCCATTCAATGGTTTCATAACAGAGGTTACTATTCTTCTTGAGCCTGTAGAACAGGTAGGGGGCACCTCCATGAAGTGGATGCCATTGGACTGGGGTGGGGGGCATCAGCCAATCACAGACCATTGGGAGTTTCCCAGCCAAGCATCCTCCTATACTAGAGATAGGTAAAGGTAAAGGTTCCCTTGCTCGAAAGCCAGTCGAATCTGACTCTAGGGTTGCGGTGCTCATCTCCGTTTCAAAGCCGAAGAGCCAGCGCTGTCCGAAGACGTTTCCGTGGTCATGTGGCCGGCATGACTAAACACCAAGGCGCACGGAACACTGTTACCTTCCCACCGAAGTGGTACCTATTTATCTACTTGCAATTTCTTGCTTTCGAACTGCTAGGTTGGCAGGAGCTGGAACTAGAGACAGGAGCTCACCCCGTCTTGTGGCACCCGGGTCTTGAACTGCTGAACTACTGACCTTCCACAGCCTGCAGTTCAGCGTCTTAACCACTTGAGCCACCGCAGCTCCATACTAGAGATAGTTGCTTCCAAATGAGTGCTCCTAGCAGACGCAAAGGTGATGCCTCCCAGGGTTTCCTGAAGTACTTCCTGTTGGCAGTTTAAATATGCAAAGGAAGTGGAGCACTGACTGTTTAGAGAAAAATAAGTAGGTTTATGAAAGAAGAAGAAACTGTTATACAACATACCGAGAGAAAGCCTAAACTGTCTAACATAACTGCTGAAAGAGGAACAACAGCAAGAAGGAAGCTCTGCAGGAGCAGTGGGCAGTCCCTAATCTAGCTATGTTAACTACCGGTCCTTCAGCTGTCCCCCTGTAGGGTGATCTTCAGATCTTCTTCCTAAGGCTGCACTATAGACCTTGCATATTCCAACACCTCCTACTCCAAAGGGGCTGAGAAAAGTCAGGTTGATTCTTTGCCTTGCGGGAGGCAGATATTGTTTAGGACATTTGTTTAGGACATTTTTGTCCCTCAATGGAGCTCAGGGTAGTGTATGTTGCTTTCCCCCTCCTCTCTTTTACTCTCCCAACAACAGCCCTGTGAAGTAGGCAAGGCTGAGAGTGACTAGCCCAAGATCTACCAGCAAACTTCCATGAATGGCAGAGCTGGGATTCAAACCTGGGTCTCCCACAACCTAGTCCAACACCCTAACCCGGGGGTCTCGACCTTTTTTGAGCCTGCAGGCACATCTGGCATTTTGACACAGCGTGGTGGGAGCAGACACTCAACGGCTGCCACAGAACGGTCGTGGCAAGAGGTGGAGCCAGCCACAAAATGGCTGCTGTAGCTTGCCTTCAGTCAGACACTGAAGATCCTTGTGGCATGGTGGCAGCCGCTGCCAAAGCAATATTAAAAAAAAAAATCTGCACAGCCAATCAAATCTCCAACGGCCAATCGGAAACCTTGCTGGGCAAATGTTCCACTGGGCCCCACCCCCTTTCTGAAAACACCTGCTGAGCACCAGGGAAGGTGTCTGAGGGCCCCACGGCCCCCCATGGACACCACACTGGTATCCCTGCTCTAACCACTCTATTACATGCCCATGCTGTGCTCAGCCAGCTCGCTTTGGTTCTCATTTCTGTCTGCCTCTTCTAGAATTCAGACAACTTTCTCCCCTCTTTTCCGTTGCTTCAGAGCTTGGCTCCTGCAGAGTCCCCCGCCGCCCCTGTTTTGCCTGCACGGCCCCTCCCAGCAGGCTGTTGTGAAACTAACCCCCTTGAGGTCTGAAGGCTCATCTACTACCCAGAGTGTCAGAGCCAAATTACTAGCTGCTAGTTTTAATTACCGGGGAAGAAAGAAGGGGATTCTCCCTGGACTCATGCAGAGAGGCCCAGCGCAACCCAACCCACCGGCTGTCCGCTTGTAGCAACCGGTCAAGGCCAAAAAGGCAAGCCGCTTCCCCTCTGATGATTTCCGAGATTTCTTTTAAAAACACTGTGATGTTCTTTCAGAGACAGAAAAACAAAACAACAACAAAAAACCCCGTGCTGGAATGCTGTCACGCAGAGAGGAGATGGTTTCTCTCTGGATCTCTAGCCGTGCGGTGCACGACGCGTTGATGGTATCTGGCTACCATGATGCTCAGCTTCATTCTCCTACAGAGCCAGTCTGGTGTAGTGGTTAAGACCGCGGACTCTAATCTGGGAGAACCGGGTTTGATTCCCCACTCCTCCACTCGCAGCTGCTGGATGACCTTGGGCAAGCCATAGTTCTGTCAGAGCTGCTCTTGAAAAAGAGCACTTTCTGTCAGAGCTCTCTCAGCCCCACCTACCTCACAGGGTGTCTGCTGTGGGGAGGGGAAGGGAAAGGAGTTTGTAAGCCGCTCTGAGACTCCAAGTGAAGGGCGGGGTATAAATCCAATCTCTTCTTCTCTTCGTTGGAGGGACAGGGTTGCCAGATCCGGGTTCAGAAATACCTGGAGATTTTAGGGTAAAGCCTGAAAGGCTGGAATTTAGGGAGAGGAGAGACCTCGGCAGGGTACAGTACCATGCAGTCCGCTTTCCAAAGCAGCCATTTTCTCCAGGCGAAGTGGAATGATTTTTTTAAAAATAAATAAATATATAAATAATGAACAAGTGATTTATGTAGCCTGGAAGGCAGTTGTTATTCTGGGGAGATCTGGAGGTTGGAAGGCACCAAGCTTAGCAAGCAGACTGGTCCGATGCAACCCCTTTCGTAGTTCAAGTTGAGTTTCCAGTGAAGACACAAAGGCACCTAATGTCTCTGCTTCCTGTTGCACTGTAGGTTGCTCTGCCCCACAGGAAATACGTTCAGGTCTCTGCCCCGTTTGTGTATTCATCATGGCAGCCAATGTGGCTGCCGGTATTGGAGAGTCCATGTGGTGGGTGTTGGGGTTGGAGTGTCAGACTAGGATCCGGGAGGTCCGGGTTCGAATCCCCACTATGCCACGGAAGCTCGCTGGGTGACCTTTCACCAGTCAGTAGGTTTAGATTCTCTGCTGGTAAAAACAAGGAGGCATCTTCTTTGACTTCCCAAAAAGGCTATGCTGGGGGTCTTGGGACCTGCATGTCCATAAGCCATGTGTGATGGGGACTGCATTGTGGAACTGGGTGAGACGGAGTGAACAGTCTGGCTGGATCCAACCCACTCTCTCTCAGCCTAGCCTACCTCACAGACTTGTTGCTGCAAGACTGAAAATGGAGAAGGGAGAGAACAATGTTACAGCTTGCTTTTGGGGAGAAAAGTGGAGTATGAATACATGCAGGGGTCGTTTCGTAGAAAAAGAGCTAGGGGAACTCATTAGCATAACTCATTAGCATATGCCACACCCCCTGACATCACCGGAAGTGTGTCATAAGGCCACACACCCCGCCCCCAATAGCCCCGGCCGCCGCCGCCGGCCTTGCAGCTCCACTGCCTAGCCCCACAAAGGCCCTCCCTGGCCCCAGGCAGGCAGGGGTGGGGAGAGGCAGGGAGGAAGCAACTTACCTTCCCTCTTCTCCTGCCTCCTCCTGGCTGAATGAGGGCCGGAAGCGGGGGGCGGGACTTCGTCATGTGCCCCGCCCCCCGTACCTCACCCGGGGGAACTGCGATCCCCCGCGATCCCCCCGAAATGACCTCTGAATACATGAATACATGCACACCACGTCTCTGGTTCCATGTAAGCTTAATTCGCCCCCTCCCCCCGCCCGCTGGTGGCCAGGGGGGGGCCTGGAACCCTGGTATCAAATTTGGATTCCAGAGAGTTTCTGTGACCTTTTCTCCCCTGTACAGAAGTTTCTAGTCCTCGTGAATTTGCCGAATTGTCCTCATTTTCAGCCAGCTACGCATGAGTTATCTTGAGTTGTCAGTTAACAGCATGAAGGAAATGAGAGCAGGAAGTGACCGGCTGCAGCGGCACCGGCAACAGGACAGTCTCGACTGGTTCTGCAGACTGGGACAGAACATTACGGGAGGAGGCGGCTCTTTGCATATGGCTGGTGTGGGAGAGGCGGGCCTGCCCTTTCTTACCCCAGGAGGAGGCCTGCTCTCCATCCATCTGCGGCAGGCTTGCTTTCCACTCAACTTCTGTGGCACTGTATTCCACCACCGCCACGGAGCCTGCTGCTTCCTCAGATGGCTCCTTCCCTACTCCCCAGGAGAAAGCGCACGTTCTCCCACACACTTTTCTTCCTTCCATGGGTGGGGGTGTGTGCTGGGGGGGGGGAGCGGCCATTGCTGCCGGCGAAGCAAAGCCCTTCCAACAGCTGGGTCACTTACTGATTTCCTCGCCCACAGGGCACCATCGCAGGGCACACAAGAGAAGTGCAGTCAGCCACTGGGGGCCTCCAAAACGACAACGGCATGCCTGAGTTGCGAGAAGGAATGCAAATTGAGCTGGCAGCTCCTGTCGTGGAGGGCCAGAAGGAGCGTTTGCTTTCTCACGTCCAATAAGATGGCACAAGCGCTTGAAGTGGTAATTGCAGTGTGTGCAAGCAAAAAAGAGGGGGGGAAGACATCTATTTAAGAAAAATAAATAAATACGTTGTGTTTATGTGAAGATATAATAAGCACCTCGGTCACTGGGATTTGTTCGAGAAAAGGTTATGCTTAGCAGGGGAGGGGCTCGGAGGTGGGGGTTTTTTGGTTTGTTTGCTTCCCTCCCTCTTTCTTGCGCTCCATATTATGTGCCACGGTTGAACTCTCCAAATGATAAACACACCCCATGACATGCTCGCAAAAATCATCCTGACTGTAACTCTCAACGACGGCGGTGGCCTCGGGAAGGAGAAAACAACCACACTGGCTAACGAAGTCACATGCTGACCCACACATCAGCCAAGTGGGAAACGTGCTGTAGACACTCACGCCTTAGAGGGTACAGTAGACTCCGCCATTGCTTGTTCCTAACACTTTATCCCCCCGGGCAACTGTTTTCGGGGACAAGGGCCACGACATACCGATCCACTCAGTATTTTATCTGGATTCGGAAATACTGATCCACCCTGGTCATCCTCTGGGCAGTTGCCTAGCAACTAGCAAGGCTACCATTTTCTCCTGGAAGCAGCTAGAAGACCCAACTTGACAAGGATGGCAGCACGGTGGAGCCGCAGCAACTCCATGAAGGAAGCGATGTTGAGGAAAAGAGTAGAGGACCAGTGAGGCAGGACGCCATCGCTAGAATCGCTAATATGTTAGTGCCAAGGCACAATTCCAACAGGACCAAGGGGCTCCACTAAGAGGTGTTGGGTTTTTGATAGTGAGATATTGAAAAAATTGTTATTTAGCAGAGATAAGATAGCTTAGCAGAACTAGAGTAAAATAATTCAGACTCAGAGTCCATGTGTGATTAAAATAGAAAGTTTTTACTAAATTCTAGCATGGGGAAGGGTAACTGGGATGAAAATAACAACAGAGCTAATCGGCTACATCCTTACACCACAAAGACAAAACTAGAAGAGCGTTATGGCTTCTCTCCTTCTTCTTGAGAACAGCGAACAAAGACGGGAAGAGGAGCCATAAAATGCTAAAACACTTTGACACTTTCCTCCCAATCAAACTCCTAGATCAGGGAGAAATTTCCCGGGCTTGTACTCCTAAAACAACATTGGTTACATAAAAAGCATGTGACTTCCTGTGAGCAACACAAACAAACATTTAACCCCAGATATACTGAGTGTTTTCAACTTGTAATACCCAACAAGAGGGAACCTACGATAGAATTTAGGGTTGCCAGCTGGACCCTGATGATGGGAAAGATTGAAGGTCAAAGAAGAAGGGGACGGCAAAGGATGAGATGGTTAGACAGTGTCATCGATGCAACAAACATGAAATTGAACAAACTTCAGAGGATGGCGGAAGACAGGAAGGCCTGGTGTGATCTGGTCCATGGGGTCATGAAGAGTCGGTCTCCACTGTGTGACTGAACAACAACAACCAGCAGGAGGGAGTGGGGAGAATGACATCATGCCAACAACACATCATTTCCTACTAACACTCAGAAGTGACATCATGGTGCCAACAAGTTTCTCTGGGATTTGCCAACTCTATGGAAAAGCAACAGTTTTGTCTGAATCTCAGAGCATCACATTGAGGCTGTGATGTCACTTCCAGGTATTCTCTGAAAGTGACCGTATGCCATCAGCGCAACGCTGCTTTTCCAGCAATTTTTTGTCCTGCCACCAGTGACGGTAGGCTTAACAAAATTTGGTGGGCTGTTATCACCATCCCCTCAAGAGTTCCCCTGTTTTTGGGAGTCTTCCCTATTGCCTTGAAGTTTTTTAAAAATGAGGGGAACAGAACGAAACACGGCAAAGCTCCCCTCAATGACAGAGGCAGTCTTATTCTCAGGACTTGCTCTGTTATGAGGCAAAGTAAGTCGGCTGCCTCAGACTGCTGGCCTTTGGGGTACAAGAGGATGGTAAATTACCAGTTATTTAATGTTTCTAAGGAAGAGGGAGTCATTTCTGCCTGAGGTGTTGAACTGTTTGGGTGAACCTTGGCTTTTCTTACAAACTGGTGAGGTAAATCCCAAGAGTGTGTTATTTTGAGGCTGTCCAGAACCTGGAACCTATCCGGCACTCAAGGTGCTAGGTTACACTGGCTCCCACAGGAATGCAGAGATTTTTATATACATATAAATAGCTAAAATCAGTGCAACATCACAAAAATAGCTGCACAAATACAAGGCCCTTCCCTCACAGTCTGGGCCTGTGAGAGACAGAATGAGTTCTCGATACCACATCACTGTAAACTTATAATGAGAATATGATCAAAGTAGCTAATCCTCTCCACCAGTTACCATATTTTCAGAATACTATATTTTTCTCTCACTTACAACACCCATGAATACATGAACCTGTCCTATTCCAAGTGAGACCATTAATCTATCAAGGTAAGTCTTGTCTTCTTGTGATGGGCAGCAGATCTTCAGGATCTCAGGTAGAAATCTTTCATATCACCCACAATCTGATCCTTTTAACTAGAAATATGGAGATTGATTCATGGGCTTGCTAAGTCTCCCACTATGGCAGGACTCCTCCTGCCTGTGGCCCCGTCACTCCAGCTCAATGGAGAAGCTGGAGCATCATGGGAGGGGGGGATCGGCAACATGCCAACACCGCAACATCACTTCTGTCCCAAACCCGGAAATGACGTCACCGTGATGCCCTTTGTCACAACTCTGTCCGCCATTTCCCAGGGGTTGCCAAATGAGTGAACCCCCACTGGGACTTCCTGCATACAAAACAGATGCTCTTCCATGGTGTTATGTATTGTGCTATATGGATGGCCTGAATTGTAGAATGAGCCTGAGCTTCAGTCATATAAGCTCCATAGACTCTCAGTATCCTAAAATCAACAGCCTGATTGGCTGCCATTGTGCAATGGACCAACCAGGGAAGACTGTGACTTTTGGTGGGAACAAACCCTATTGGTCCTAAGCACTCACTTATGACTGGACCTTACTGTTCTAGGGGTGTGGTTTAGCCAGTTCCAAACTGTATATAAGTTGGGGGTCTTCTGTGTGTTCTGTGTTGTTGTGTGTTCTGTTCTAATAAACTGAAATCACTGATTAAGGAAAGAGCTGCCTGATCTCGAGTTACAACACACTGAGCCCCACCTCTCCCTCTAGCAGATTGATTTCCCTAAACATCTTCCCTAGGGTCATTATGTAAAATGTCAGGACTGATCAGGGAATTCAATCAGTAGTTTAGTACAGTTATTAGCGTGTTAAACTAGGACTGGAGTGACCCGTGTTCCAATCCTCGCTACGATGAAACTCATTGGATTGAGTTTGTCAGCCTTTATCCCCTTAATCTGCCACGCACAGTTGTTGTGATGATAAAAGGAGCGGAGAACCATGTATCCTCCCTTGCTCTACCTGGAGGAAGGACAGGATGCATATAAATAAATCACGTGGGCGGTCAACTTTTCTGACAGAGTTTCATTGCCTGGTAGACCTATGATCCATGAATCCATCGACTCCCCCTTGAAAGCCATTTTTACTCGTGGCCATCACTAGTCCCTTGGGCAGCAAATGCCACATTTCAATCACTTCTTTTGTCTGTCCTGAATCTACTGTCTTCCCTGGATGCCCCTGAGTTCTAGTATTTTGGGAGAGGGAGAAAAACTTCTCTCTGACCATTTCCGCAGTCGTGAAATTCCCCGGATCGACTTTTTAAAAACTGTGCATTATGTGACATTTTGCGCAGTAGATTTTTCCTCACCAGGCACAAACCTGAAGTTTTCTCCTTCTTACCCTGCGTTTTCGAAACTCGCTAAAACTGGGGATTCAAAAAAATGCAGGATGAGAAAGGAGAAAACGTTGAGTTTGCGCCTGGTGACGAAAAATCTACTGTGGAAAACGTCACATAATGCTCAGTGAGGGGAGTTTCACCACTGCGGAAATGGGCCTAGTACGCTCTCTCTGCCCCTTGCATTATTTTATACATCTCTATCATGTCCCCCCTCCCCTTAGTCGCATCTTTTCCCAATGGAACATTGGCGATTGAATTCCTGCCTCCTATAGAGCTGTTAAAAGCACAGGAGGAGGAAGAAGAGGAAACCTGAGCTTACAGGGTGCTTTCACCTAGATCAAGTTAATTCAAGCTGCACTCGGACAGATAACGGGATGTAAATGTCTAACCGTCCGGTCCATGTTGAAACGGCTGCTCCTCATTGCCCCCTCCTGGCAGAGAGATGAGTGGTTTCCTTTATTAGCCTCTTGGGGCCTCCTAAACTACTCCCTACTCAGCATTTATGAGCCAAAAGGCTTTTACCACCATTTTAACGTACCTCCCCGAAGCTTCCTTTACAGTCAATTAAACCGTCTAAACAAACACTCTATCCCACCACAGGGTCCCAGAGGAGGAAAGGCCTTCTTTGAGCTCTGGGCTAATATCTCTCGGCTAACCCTTTCCGTGTTAAGGGCCTCGGGAAGGGAAGCAATTCCAGGGCAACAGGAGTCAAGGAGAGAAGCAATATGGTCTGGCTTATAAATTACTTTTGTGACTCACCAGCATCCCCTTGCCTGAACCCCCCCCCCCGAATTCTCGCAACAGAGTCCCCTTGGTACACCCATGATAGGGTTGCCAAACTCCAGATGGTGGCTGGAGATCACCCTCATTGCAACTGATCTCCAGGTAACAGAGATCAGTTCACCTGGAGAGCAAATGGCAGCTTTGGAAGGTGGACTCTATGGCATTATACCCTGCTGAGGTCCCTCCCCTCCCCAAATCCCACCCTCCCCAGGCTCCACCCCCAAATCTCCAGGAGTTTCCCAACCCAGAAGACATAACGGGGGGGGGGGGACATTGGATGGTGAATCACCAGAGACCAAAACATAGGGGCTATGTTTTGTAAACTGGAACAGTAAGCACATGTAAGTCATACAACATTGCATGCGTAAAGCCAGTTTGGTGAAGTGGTTAAGTGTGTGGACTCTAATCTGGGAGAACCGGGTTTGATTCCCCACTCCTCCACCTGCACCTGATGATGTGACTGTGGGTCAGTCACAAACTCTGGCACAGCTGTCCTCGAAAGAGAGCAGTTTGTGTCAAGAGCTCTCTCAGCCCCACCCACCTCACAGGGTGTCTGTTGTGGGGAGGGGAAGGGAAAGGAGTTTTAAGCCACTCTGAGACTCCAAGTGAAGGGCGGGGTCTAAATCCAATCTCCTCCTCTTCTTCTTCTTCTTACGTACGCTCAGTGCACCTCCTCAGTGCTCATGTGGCTCAGTGGCAGAGCATCTGCTTGGCATGCAGAAAGTGCCAGGTTCAATCCCAGGCAGCTCCAGTTAAAAGGGTCAGGTAGGAGGCGATGTGGAAGACCTCTAAGAATTTAAAAGGGCAGTGGCTTAGAGCCATGCACTGTGACATGGCTGAATGATCACTGTTTGTTCTCTCTGTCTTCTCCAAGGTGGTGGTCCTTAAGAGACTGAACAAGGGGTCGGCTTTGGCCTGAAAGTTCTGAGCCACCAGTCCTAGGTTCGCTGGCAACTCATACCCAGGGAGTTTCCTGCAGAGTCTATTTCTGGTTCATTCAGAAGCTGCATTATTTCTGGGTACCTAGGGTTGCTGTTCCTGGGTTGGAAATGCCTGCAGATTTAGGAGGCGGGGGAAAGAGGAGCCTTGGAGGACAGGGTTTAGTGAGGGAGCTCAGCAGGGATGTGAAGCCACTGGGTCCACCTCCCAAAGCTGCCATTTTC
This sequence comes from Gekko japonicus, assembly GCF_001447785.1. NCBI lineage: Eukaryota > Metazoa > Chordata > Lepidosauria > Squamata > Gekkonidae > Gekko > Gekko japonicus. The sequence goes on along the minus strand of NW_015169826.1, from coordinate 235,665 downwards.
TCCAGTGGAACTGCTCTCCGATGTCTGGAGATCAGTTCTAATTCTGGGAGAATCCCTGGCCCCACCTCCTGGCCCCACCAGGAGGTTGGCAACCCCAGCTGCTCAGCAATCCACTGTGTTGTGCCCTTGGCCACCAGGGCTCTGTCAATGGGCTTCTTGGCACCTGCTCACTTCTAGGTCTTGGCAATAAAACCCTAAGAAGTCTTGACTAGGACAGAGCAAAAAACAAGACGGTTCAGCTTTCTCCCTGCGGGCTGACTGACTAGCAAAGCACTGAGTTCATCCTGGGCACACATGCCACGGCCGTGTGCACGCGACTCAGCTGCAGAAACCGGCTTTCTTACATTTCTAACCTTGGCAATCTCTCCCTTTGGCTGTACAAGGAGCAGACCCTCCCCTTTAAAATAAAACAAACATCGCTTCTCAAAAACAAAGAGCCAACCATGTTCCCACGGCAGCCATTTTGTTACAGACCCCGACTCGGACGGCCAGTCCCCCCCACCCCCACTGCCGCTCCTGCAACTGGCAGGAGAAAATAATCTAAACAAATTGCCAACAGGCAACAGCGTGACACCACTTCCAAGGGAACCCAGAAGTGATAAAAGTCCACTCTAGAAATTCTTGGAAACTCTATGGTTTTACCATGGAGTTTCCGGTGGAGTTTCTAGGGTTCTTGCGGGTTTTCCCTGAATGTGATGCACACAATCACTCAACAGAGCTGCCCATATCGCTGACCCCTGGAATCCTACTGGCAGCCCTAGCCACAAGAGTCATTTTTTGGTGGTGCCCACTATCTTTCTTAAAAATCCCCTCAATGCCCATACCCAGCAAAGCCGGGGACCCCTGCGGTGGACAATTCTAGAGTTCTGCATTACCCTTAATGGGTCTAGAGGCCACAGGATTCCCAGTAGGCATGAAGAAAAATATGTCTTGTCCCTTAATGTGTAGAATTGTGCAGGTGAGGCTTTTCATGGCATGGAGGTAAATAACAACCCCTGGTAACATCACCATGCCATTAAGCCTCTTATTCAGGGGGCCGGATATATTTTTTTTCTTCAGGCCTGTCGGCAACCCTAACAGAAGGTCCTGGGCTGAGTCCCTGTGATGTCCACATAAACAATCTCAGGTGCCAGGATTTGGGAAAGACTTTTCCCTGCCTGTACCCTGTCACCATTCAGAAGAGATGATATTGAGCTAGATGGACCCAGGGCTTTTTTTGTAGAAAAAGACCAGCAGGAACTCATTAGCATAATAGGCCACACCCAACAGCAGAAATTCATTTCCTTATTAGGACATACCCCTGACAGCACAGCTCATTAGCATATTAGGCCATACACCCCATGTTCGCAGAAGTATGGTCATCCAGACACACTCACCTTTTGCTTCTTATTCTGTTTACCTTGGCCCCGTTCATACGAGGGGTTTTGGTCCGGGAGCAAGACAGAATGGGGGTGGATCAAACAGGCGCGATCCCACGGCAACATCTGGGAATCGTTGCCTGCCCGTCCCCGATCTGTCTCTTCCGAGCGAAAACCCGCACTAAAAAGAACCACCTACCTGGGTGGTTCTTGCAAAGTAGAGCGCCTCAAACCGGCCGTGGGATCGGCCGCGCGTCCTTGCGGCGGCACATCCCGGCCTCCGGCCGAACTGCGCATGCTTGAGCATGTGCAGTTCGGCAGCCTCCCCCTTGCCTCCGACTCTTCCTCCCCGGCATGTGATCGTGCCGGGGAGCAATGGCGCGCGGTGCACGGGATCCGTGGAATCCCGCCCGCGTGTATGTTTTTTGATGCGGCTCTCTTTAGCCGCACTTTGCCGGGTGTTTTCCCTGCCGTGTGGCAGGGGCCCTTGTTTGTTGTCAAAACCCAGGGCTTTTTTATAGCAGGAACTCCTTTGCATGTTAGGCCACACACCCCTAATGTAGCCAATCCTAATGAGTTTCTGCTGGGTGTGGCCGACTCAGGAGCCAGCCGGAACTCCGCTCCTGTGCGTTCCTGCCCAAAAATAGCCCTGGATGGACCAAAGGCCGGATTTGGTATAAGGCAAGTCCGGAGCACGACGGAAGACAGGAGGGCCCGGCGTGATGTGGTCCATGGGGTCGTGAAGAGTCAGACTCGACTGTGCAACTAAACAACAGCAGCAACAGCAACAACAACAAGTTCATAGGGATCTGTTTGGAATCTTCGTGTTTCCTAACTGTGACCTGGGGAGGGGCAGAACAGGGGATGAATAAGAATCACGACGCTAGGAGAAGAGGCAGAGCTTAATTCACAAATCTGCCAGGGCTCTGCCTCAGATTCCGTCTTGAATGTCAAGGGTCGGCTCGTGGAAGGGGGGGGGGACTGCCTCGGAGGCTGTGCGGTTTTCTTTCTTCATCACCAGATTCTGATTCCCTCACTCCCGCTTGCCCCACTGAGTTCTAAAGGTCATCTGGGGAAGAAAGCTTGTACAAACAGAGTCCTGAGTTGCTCTTTTGGATACCTTCAGCAAGAACGCTACTCGTTCCAAAGGCCTGCTTGCAACCAGGAATTCATTCCTTTAAAAAAGAAAAAGAAAAAAAAGATGCTGCTCAGCAGGGAAATTCTTTAGCAAATTCTTTTCTTTGGTTTTTCTTTTAAAATCAAAAGTGTGTCAAGACCAGCAGCTGAAGCTTTTCATAGTGCAGAGGTAAATAATATCACTTGCTAAAGAACACCCCGTTAAGCCTTTATTAAAATGGACGTGACATTCCCCCCCCTCCAGACAGCTGGCGACCATACCTTCTGTAGGTGATCCGTGATTTCTACCACCAGCCCCACCTCTGAACAAGTTCTCCATGACCAGTGCGTTCTTCAACCTTTCCATAGCCAGGCCCCACATTTCTCTTCCAGATGGCAGCATGAGACCCACCAAACTGCGACCCTGTGGCATCACAGCCACATGACAGGAAGTTGCATGATATCATTGTTGTGAGACAGGAAGAGACAGGGTTGTGGCCTCACCAGCATCAAGGCTAGGCCATTGACACAAGAGCAAGAGAACAGAAGTCAGTAAATACCAACCAAGCAGCAGAACACATACCTGAGGAGTGGACAGTATAGGCAGGTTCCCAGTTCCCCCTGCCTACACATTATAAAAGTAAAAAAAACAGGGACAGGAAGGAAACTATAACCAAAAAACCCCTAAAATACACCTACCCAGAGATATTAAATCAAATTCCAACAATGCAAGAGAAAATTCAGTATAATGAAATGAAATTTAGGACACTCTTGTATATTAGCACCTCTGTTCGCACACACCAAGGATCCCTGAGTACAAGTTCATCTTCACTGCAGATCACTGAAAACTCTTCTCTCCCTGATGTATGCTGTATTCATCTTCCCTCCAGCTGCCTGTCCTGCCCCGGTTTCTGGCCCACTGACCATGGCTGCATTCACATGATTAGGATTCTCTGTTCTGCACTGAATTCCACAGTGGATACACTGGCAACAGAGCACACACCCAGGAGTTTTCTGTACACTTTCCTCCCTCAGCCACCATTTACCTTGCGTTTTTCCTCACCCTGTCCCTAGAGAGCTTTCGAAGGGCTTTAAAAACAACAACCGTAATTACTACAGCGCTATGACATTATAGCGCTATAGCTATTACTGATTTTTAAAGAAACCCTCAAAAGGCTCTCCGGTGGCAGTGAGGAAAGTGGCAGCTGATGGGAGGACGATGGTGCCAATGTGGGTGGGGCCTAACTAGGGATGCCAGCCTCCAGGTGGGATCTGGGGATCCCCTGGAATTACCACTCATCTCCAAACTACAGAGATCAGTTCCCCTGGGGAAAATGGATGCTTTGGAGGGGGGACTCTATGGCATTGTACCCCACTGAGGCCCCTGCCCTCCCTAGTCTCCTCCCCCAAATCTCCAGAAGTTCCCCAACCTGGATCTGATAGCTTTACCCTTCATCCCCTGCCAGTGGCCAGGGAGAACCTGGCAGCCCTGGGCCCATCAAAAATGCAAAAACCTTGCTGTCCATACCAGGTGCTATCATGTTTAGCGTACATTCTATTGTAGTAAAGCAGGTTTTGAGGAACTACCTGCTGATGGCTGGGAACACCTGAAAAATGGATGATTAGAAGATGAGGCGGTCAGGATCCCCCAAAGTACTCGAGTTTGGAAGCAAAGGTGGAGAAAAACAGCCACATGGAAAGAGCCCGTAACTGTTTTCTTTCTTTTCTTTTCTTTTTTGGAATGCTTAATAGAATGTTTACCCTCACAGCAGATCTGGTTGTGCTTATTATAGAAGAGCTGCAGTTCTTACACATTCAGCAATATTTACTGTCTGGATAAGCAATGTGTAAGTGGAGTGCATCCATGTATGTGCATTAATGCACATTAGAGTCAAGTTGCGGCTATTCTGTTCCCATCCTTCCCCCTCTATAGAAACTGGATTGAAAGCTGGAGAACTTTAGTGCTTGTGGACATCCCCTCCCCCCCAAAAAAAGGAAAAATAAGGACATTTGGTTGGATCTAGCCAGCTTTTTTGCTAAATCTCACCCACTTCTCTTCCTTTCTACATCCTCCTTCCCACACAGCTTTTCTCCATGCGAGCTCCCTGATTTATTTATTTACTTACTTACCTCACTGATACCCTGCCTCTCTCCCCCATGGCTGACAAAATGGCTTACAGCAGTCTCTTCTCCTCCAGTTTATCCTCCCAACAATAGTCCTATGAGGTAGGTTAGGCTGAAAGTGTGTGACTTGCCCAAGGTCACCCAGCAAGTTTCCATGGGCAGAGGGGGGATTGGGACCTGGCTCTTCCAGTTCCTAGTCCAATGCTGATATTGAGCCTTTTCATATTACCTTTCTAATCTGGATGTTATCCATCACTGGGCCGGGTCAAGTAAAGCGATACACTGTGAAAATGAACAAAAGGGGTGGGTAGGGGACTATTCAACCTAGAACAAACAAGGTAAGCAAAACGGTTGAAAAATGGAAATATCAATGTCAATTACAAGGACCGTCTCTCTCTTGGTATGTCCCTTAAAGAGCAATACGCTCTTATGGATCAACATCTACTGGTGGTCCTCAGCTTGAAGGAGGTCCACTTAACCTCAATCAGAGCCAGAGCTTTTTCAGCCATTCCAGAATGCGGTGGCACGAGTCCTAACTGGAACATTATGGACTGCACATGTTCAACCAGTGCTCCACCAGCTGTACTGGCTCCCGGTGGAGTACTGAGTCAGGTTCAGGGTTTTCATATTGACTGGGGTGTGCAGGGGGGGGGGAATTGTTTTTTTAAAAAAATTCGGGTATAATAAAGCTGGATTGTTTTGGTATTCCCGAATATACCTGAATACCAATACTGGTATTGTATTGGTACCTGAAAATATTCAGTATTCCCGAACATTTTTGGCTCCATTATATCCTATGGGACCATTGTAGTCAATGGCAAAAATCTTCTAACAAATATTCAGGGGGCTGGGTGGGAGGGGGTTTGAGGTAGAGGCACCAAATTTTTACTGTGGCTGCTGAAGCCTCTCCCCAAAAGAACCCCCAAGTTTGGAAAAGATTGGACCAGGGGATCCATTTCTAGGGGCCTCCAAAGAGGGTTTCCTATGCTTCCTATGAAAGGGGATGGGGAAAAGGCAGGCAGCAGTGTCTTCCAGATAATCTCTGCACTAGATAGTAAGTGAGGTGTGGTGGTGTGAGGGGGTATGTTTGCAAGGCCAGCAGCAGAACCAGTGCAATGTGCCAGACAATCTCCAACCCAGGCTCTCTCAGCAGCAGGAGCAGGAATGGAGTCAGCCAGCCATCCCTGCTTTTATGCTCTCTGAGCATACGCGGAAGAATTTCAAAAAAGAACAAACTTCTGTGATTGGCCAAAGAGCAGTATGCCAAATCCTATCGGCCAGTGCTCCTCCTCTAGGAAAGCAGCAAGCTAGTAGCTGGGCTTCAACAAATGAAGCCAGCAGCAACAACAGCCTTGCAAGTCGCAATGGCATTTCCGAATGCATTGCAGTGACTGGCTGTCTCTTCCCCCTCCCTCCTCGAAAGCACAGCAAAGGGTGGGAAAGAGACAGAAACAGCAGGACAAAGAAGGAGCCCTTAAAAGTTTAAAGCTTCCGAGAGCCCGTATTCGGTAATGCTAAAAAAAAACCCAAAAAACCCCAACCCCCAAATATTTTTGGTTTTTTCCAGCATTCAGTATTCAGCAGCCGAATCAGCTCAGGGAATCTGATTTGGTATGCCAAATATTTGAAAAATGCTGAAAAGGCATTGGGGGGTGGTGGTTTGGCTTTACTGAATGCACACCCCTAGTATTGACCTTCAAGGCCCTGAACAGTCTGGGACCCATTATCTTCGGGACCACCTCCTCTGGTATGTCCCCTGAAGAGTTTTACACTCTGCAGAGAACAACTTACTGGCAATCCCCAGCCCAAAAGACATCCAGCTGCCCTCAACCAGAGACAGGGCCTTCTCAGTCCTGGCTCCTACCTGGTGAAACTCTGCCAAATAACATGCATGCCCTGCGGGACTTAATGCAATTCTGCAGGGCTTGCAAGGCAGATATATTCCACCAGGCTTTTGGTTGAGGACAGCAATGGGTACCATCCTATCTGGCACTCCCTTCCTCCCCCATCCTGCTTCCTCTCTACCTCTCCTGCAAGACAGTGACACAATTTGGAACACTGAAGTTTCAGCACCATCTGAGAACGTTTTCGTTATTTGTATTTAATAATTAGAGTTGTTATATTTACGTAAGAATGCTTTTACTGTTGTTCACCGCCCTGAGCTCTGCGTACTCAGAGAAGGGCGGTCTAGAAATGTAACTTATAACAAACTCTGCAAAGGAAACAGGAATGCTCAGATTTGCAGGCGAAGGTACTGGAGTGACGGTGCACTCTGCTGAAGGGGGGAGGTGGGCGGGAAAAAGCCCCCTCTGCCAATCACCCCCAGCCTCTGTCTGCCGGAAACAAGCAGGACTCGCCCTGGAAAAGAGTTGCTGAGATGAATTTGGGGTTTGTTGCCCTCTCTGCTAGCTACTGTCTTCTCATTCCCCAAGGCATATGAGGTGTCTTTCCATCACCGTCTCCATCTCTAATGCCAGCTGCGGGGAGTCTGGACTCCGACAAAGCCCAGAGCCCCCTGGCTCCCGTCTCCAGATGCGAAGGCCAGACCGAGCGCAAGGCAGGCAGGCAGGCAGGCAGACAGGAGGCGTGCATTGGGCCCAGGCAGTGCCTGAGGCTAGCTGGCCGGTGTCTCACATCACCTGTCTGTGGAGGCAGCTGGGGTTTGTGCTGACATCTGCACCAGCAGGCGCTCGAGGCAAGAGGAGACATTGGAGGCACACAGCGGTGGACGAAGCAGAGAGCCACCAGACTGTCTGCATTTTATAACACCACCTGGGCTGGCCGCTTCTTTTTGCTCCCTGCTCATGGGAATGGAAACTCGGGCTTAATATGCAAGGGGGATGTACAGCCTAAGGGTTAGGGTGGGGAGGCGCTAGAGGCCCAGAATGGCCTTTTAGCAAGATGTGGGCATGAGAAAGGGGAAGATTGGAGGGGGGGGGCTACATCACCCTGGAGAACCATCCAGAGACCATCTTGTTAAATTGAGTATAATTTTTATTAATTGTCATTAATGTTTTATTGCTTTTATCTGTTTTATATGGGTTTTTCCCTTGTAAGCCGTCCTGAGCCCGCTTTGCGGGGAGGGCGGGGTATAAATCTAAATAAATAAATAAATAAATAAATAAATAAATAAATAAATAAGCACGGAACGCTGTTACCTTCCCACCGAAGCGGTACCTATTTATCTACTTGCAATTTCTTGCTTTCGAACTGCTAGGTTGGCAGGAGCTGGAACTAGAGACGGGAGCTCACTCCGTCATGCAGCACACTTGCGTCTCGAACTGCTGAACTACCGACCTTCCACAGCCTGCAGTTCAGCGTCTTAACCACTTGAGCCACCGCAGCTCCAAGAATGGGTGTATGGTGAACTAAAAGAGAAGCGGGGAAGGGGATGGGGAGTGGATGCTTGTGTAAAAGCTTTCTCATGCCTGTCCGAGTTCTAAGAAGTCCAGGAGCCATGCTATTTATTTTATTTACTTCATTTATACCACACCCTTTCCCCCAATGGGGATCTAAAAGAGCTCACAGTGTTCTTCTCTCCTCATTTTTATCATCACGACACCCCTGTGAGGTAGGTTAGACTGAGAGCATGTGACTGGCCCAAGGTCACCCAGAAAGTTTCCATGACAGAGTGGGGATTCGAACCTGGATCTCCCAGATCCTAGTCCGACACTCTCACCACTACACCACACTAGAGAGTTCAGTTTCCTTTGAATGAATGGGCAGCGACCTACGGTGGTGTTTGTAAAATCTTTAAAAAAAAAAAAAATTTACATTTCCACAGTGGAGCACAGGAGCAGTGAACAGATTTCTGCAGCAAGGCAGCAGACTTTGAGGTCTCCAAAGTAAAACAGCACATAATTTTACAATATCCTTAGCCTGCTTCTAGTCCAGCTAAATCCATACAGCTCTTTCTCTCTCCTTCCCTCTGCCTCTGCTCCAGTCTGTGATCCACACGTTTCAAAACCCTTATGCCCACGACGCGACCACCACAAGGACTTTCCATCAGACATGCGCTGCTTGGAACTTAATTCCCAGACATGCATGGACCTGATTTGTGTTAGATTCTCTGGTTTGGTATAGCCGTGAACCATCAATAAGTTAGCAGAGTGCACAAAGGCTTATCGCACAGCAGAAGCATCTCTAGTTAGGGGGGGGGGTGTGCTGGTAAGAAACAAACAGCAACACAGAGCCTCTTTTACTGTCCAAACTAATAAGGGTTCTTTTCTTTGAGGAACTCCATTCTAGACAGAAGAGGGTACGGACGGGATAGGAGTCTAACCTTGCTAACTAGGATGGATGAGGATGCAGTATGCCTGTCCAGCATCCATGATGCCAAGACAATGTATGTGTGAGAGAGGTGTCAAGCTGGAAGGAAAGAAATAGTCCCCAAGGGCAGCAATCTAGGCTTCAAAGGGATAGTATCAGATAACAGAAGGAAAGGATGCTCTGTGTCCTGACCTCTCTATCCCTCTAACTCTCTTGCAATCTTCCTTTGAAGTCTGAGGCAATTTGGTTTAGGATCACAGTACAGGGGGAGAGGGGGCTTAAGCCAGTTTGGTGTAGTGGTTAGGAGTGCCGACTCTAATCTGGGAGAACAGGGTTTGATTCCCCACTCCTCCACATGCAGCTGCTGGGTGACCTTGGGCAAGCCACAGTTCGCTCAGAGCTGTCCTCTCAAGAGCAGTTCTCTCAGAGCTGCCTCAGCCCCACCTGCCACACAGGGTGTCTCTCATTGGGGAGAGGAAGGGAAGGAGATCGTAAGCCACTCTGAGACTCCGAGTGAAAGGCAGGGTTTAAATCCAATTTCTTCCTCCTCCTCCTCCTCTCCCCCCCCCCCCCTACTGGTGATGCAGAGCTAAAAAATACAATAACCA
>NW_015169826.1:197000-226083 GCF_001447785.1 Gekko japonicus | reverse complement strand
CCCCCCCCCCCCCCCCCCCCCCCCCCCCCCCCCCCCCCCCCCCCCCCCCCCCCCCCCCCCCCCCCCCCCCCCCCCCCCCCCCCCCCCCCCCCCCCCGATGCTTTCCTGATTTAAAATGATGGCTCAAGGAGTCATTATTTGTGCTATCAGGGAAACATACATGTACTGATCATGCCCCTGGGAATTAAGTTCTAAGTATGGAATCCTGAGACCACACCTGTAACCCCGACACCTGAAGGGCTCAAGGACTTTAATGCAGTTTTTTTTTTTAAATCTCATTACATATGCTAACTCATTCAGTCCTCACATGTGTGTTCTCAAAAAGAAGGACTATAAATCCTTTGCATTTTAGAGTATTTCTTTTTCAGAATAGTATATTAGAATACTGAATGTAATGCCAGGGATATTGGGATGTCTGCCGACAGAACACTACATTCCCTTCAAAAAAGGCTGTTAGGTGCCCTCCACATCGGAGAGGTGAGAATGAAGATTCTGAGTTACTTCCCACCATGAGAAAAGACACGGTTGGACATTTATCTGCTATTTTGACATATTCATTGTTTTACAACTGTTGACTTTATAACCTTAACTTATTTTTGCATATCTTGAACATCATCATGTTACATGTTAATTTGCTGTTCAGTCTCTGGCTGTAAGTCTGAACCTTACCTGCCATTCTAATTCTCTGATAAAGTGTGCCTTGCACACGAAAACTCATACCTTGAATAAACCTTTGTTGGTCTTAAAGGTGCCACTAGACTCTAAATTTGTTCTACTGCTTCAGACCAACGCGACTGACCAACTGGATCTTTTCTTTTTTTTTTAACAATCTGAACTGAGTGCTATAGTCTGAGGAAGATTGTGTGGCAAGAAAGGGGGGAAGGCGGGGGTGGGAAACATCATTGTAAGAAGCACTATGGACATTTTAAACAGCACACCACAGCACTTCAGAAGTGGAACGAAGGGGTAGAAAATGGAAGAAAGCAATTTCCCTCAAACGTAGCTCAACTATGCTTTGCTAGCCCGACGCAAGGGGGTTTGTACGAACAGGTGAATAAATTCCACTAGCAGCCGGTTACTAAAACGGGTTTGTCTGAAATGACAGGAAAAAATCCATTAGCAACCGGTTACTAAAACGGAATAGAAAGGCAGTTTGGAAAGGGCCACAGTGTAGTGGATAGAATGTTGAACTAAGTTCTGGGAGTCCCAGGTTCGAATCCCCAATCTGCCATGGAAGCTCTCTGGGTAGCCTTGGGCCAGTCCCATTCTCTCAGCCTGACCTACTTCACAGGGTTGTAGTGATGATAAAATGGAAGAGGGGAGAAGGAGGTAAGCCTCTTTGGGTCCCCACTGGGGAGAAAGGCGGGGTAGAAATGAACTAAGTAAATACAACAATAAATAAACAATCAATCTCACTGGGTTGCTGTTGGAAGCTCGCTGGATTACCTCGGGCCAGTCACATGCTCGCAGCATAACCTACCTCACAGGCTCATTGTGAGGATAAAATGGAGAAAGTGAGAACGTTGCAAACTTTGGTTCCCCACCGGGGAGAAAAGCAGGGTGTAAATCAAAGTAATTAATTAATTTTAAAAATGGTGCAAGATGCAAAGGAGATCTGTCTGGAGGCCTCGGAGGGTGCTCAGCGGCAATGTTCCCTCTAAGATGAGTTAGTGTGAGCTAGCTCAATGGTTTTTGAGCCTCTGGCTCACACATTTTTGTCTTAGCTCAGGAAGGATGGCTCCAGAGCAAACCGATTTATGCAGCAGCCAAATCACCTGCTCACAACTTTAATGCCAGTAGCTCACAAAGTAGAATTTTTGCTCACAAGACTCCACAGCTTAGAGGGAACATTGCTCAGCGGCCCTGATCCTCCTTAGGACTTGGCAGGACTATATACACAGCCTCCAGACTACCCCAGAGCCAATTCTCTCAGTCCCGAGTAGCTGACTTGCCTGTATTATTTGCCAAATACAAAGGATTTTAACCACCCCACGGGAGCAGCAATTGTGTGCCACCTCTTGTGCGGGAGCAGCAGTTGTGTTTAAGGTCTTCACGTCCAGTTCCCAAGCTAGGCAGGTGTCACGGTGTCCAAAGCCATCCAAGAAGTCCATTGGGAATGACCTTGCCATCAAAATAATGGGTGCAATGATGCCAGGAGGGATGCAGCAGAAGATAAACCACCCTTTGGGGCAAAGCTCCCTCTAAGCTGTGGAAATCTTCTGTGCAAAAATTCTACTTGGTGAGCTCCTGGCATGAAAGTCGTGAGCGAGCAATTTGGCTGCTGCATCAATTAGTTTGCTCTGGACCCACCCTTCCTAAGCTAGGACAAAAATGTGTGAGCCGGAGGCTAAAAAACTGTGCGCTGGCTCGCACTAACTCAGCTTAGAGGGAACACTGCTTGGGTGAGTGGGGGGGGCACAAGGACCTCTCCTGGCCTCCCTCCGGGCAGCTGAGCAGTGCGTATCAGCATCCCAAGGCCAGGGCAAGAATACAGCTCACCACTCGCCTCGGTTCGGAGGCCTGCGTACGCTTGGTGGGAAGCTACGGCTGACTGTTTGCCGCCCACTGGGAAAGATCTCTGAGGCAACGTCTGGGTCAGCAGCTCTGTCTAGCCTCGGTACAGTTGAATTACTTTGACCTTAAAGCTGCCTCGGGGCTTCTGCTGTTCTTCTGCTCAGTCCAGAGAAAGACAAAAGGGAGAAAACAGCCAGAGCTGGTGAGCAAGAGCAAATTGTGGGTGGGTGGGGGAATGGGAACTTGCGGCCAAGATAAGACCCCCCTCGGAACTGAAGGGTGCAAGTGGGAAAGAAACAGGGCTGTGCTGTGGGGGATATAACAAATCCCCCAAAGAGAGGCGCTCAGGTTATCCCTGCCCACATACTGCACTATCCACCCTACAAGCTATGCTTCTTCTTACCCTTTGAGAGTTCCCTGGAAAATACGCACCAATTGTATTGGGGGGAACGCTGACCCTCCCCCCCCAGCTCCATTCCAAATTCCGGGTGCAAATCCATAAGAAGAGCCCTACTGGATCAGACCAGTGGTCCATCGAGTCCAGCATCCTGTTTCATGCAGCGGCAAACCAGTTGCCCCAGAGGTCTCCACCATCCAAACCCACCCTCCAAAGCAGCCATTTTCTCCAGGGGAACTGATCTTGGTCATCTGGAGAGCAACTGTAAAAGCAGGAGATCTCCAGGTGCCACCTGGGGGTTGGCAACCCTACTTACATTGATCTCCCCTCTTCTATTTTATCCTCACACAACACTCTCTGGGAGGTAAGTTAGGCTGAGAGTGTGTGATTGGCCTAAGGTTACTCAGCAAGCTTCCATGGCAGAGTGGAAATTCGAACCTGGGTTCCTAGTCTGACACTCTTAACTGCTACACCACACTGGCTCTCATGCTCAGATAAGAAACACATTAAATAACGCACTTTCAACGCACTTTGCAGCTGGATTTTACTGTGTGAAATGGCACAATCCACTTGCAAACAGTTGCTGAAGTGGATTGAAACTGCATTATTTAGCATGTGTGAAAACGCATGCTCTTCTGTGTTTCCAAGAGGAAAGGCATAACAACAATAATAATAACAATAATAACAATAACAACCACCACCACCACCACCACCACCACCACCACCACCACCACCATCCCACATCCTCATCATCATCATCATCATCATCATCATCATCATCATCATCATCATCATTTCAATTTATACCCTGCCCTATCCCACAAGTGGGCTCCGGGCGGCTTACAGCATGCAGTCCATAAAACAATAAAACAGTAAAACCAATAAAACAGTTGATGGCATGCTAGACAAGATCATCAAACCCCATGCCTCATATCAGGTGAATATAGGTGCTCCAGTGCTCAATCATACCATCTGACAGCAGGCACTGGGAAAGGGGCCATTTTTAAAAAAGGGAAAAAAACCAAGGTTTTTAAAAATGATTCTGAGACTTATCCATGAAGAGCCTTAGCACAAATCAGCAGGATGGAAGAGAGAGGAAGAGGAAGCTGAGACCCAAAGGGATACTCACTCTGAAATCCTAAAAGCACTTTCCTGGGAGTAAGCCCCACTGAATAGACCTGTTGGGTTCTGAGTAGATCTACTTAAGAGGACACCACAAGTCTGTCTGTTTGTTAAATGTGTGCTGCTGAGGCGCAAACCCAAATCAGCTCATGCCCTTTGACCTCGAAGCAGTTCTTTATTTATTGGGGACATTTGTAGGCCACCTTTCCAGACACTTGCTGGAGGAGACAGTTAATGATAAAAAGTAAAACATTTAAAGATAGAAATTCAAACAGGCCTCAACAATGACAACAAAAGGACAGCAATAAAACCACCCCAATTTACAGCCACAGCCACTAAAAAGCACTCTGATCTCAACAGAATAAAACAGCGGGGGCGGGGGGGAGAACAAGCCATTTCTTGCTTAACCCTAAACACTTTTGGATTAGCGATTCCTGCCCCAAAAGCATTCTGCACATGTTCAAATGCACGCTCGCCCTTTATGACCCCTGCACATGTCCTAGTCCAGAGCTCAGCAACAAGGGTGATGAGCCCTGTCTAAACATAAACCCTGCGGAGTTGATCTTGGATGCAAAGGGATTTAAGATCCATGCAATGCTCCTTCGGAGGCGGGGGCTGCTTTAAGAATCCCCCCCACCTTCCCCAATCTCCTCCCTTCGTCCGCCTTCCCCACCCCAGCCCCGGCTGCACTGTTGCTTGCCACCTGGAGCCTGCGGAGTTGCTATGGCAACTGGGAATCCGCAGCACTGGCGGCATTGCCATGGCAACAAGGGATCCACAGTGCGGCTGCAGAGTTGCCATGACGACTGGGCTTCACAGCAGCCGATTGGGACCAGAGAGGGTGGGGTGTGCTAGAGAGAAAACAGGCATCGTCTGGGGTCCTCCCCCACCTGTCTGTGGATCTGTGCGTGTGTGTGTGAACCGTTCTGCAAAGGAGAGTGTCAGGAGCTGCTGATGGGATAGGCCAGGGCCATCTCTAGGGCATCGCAAGTCCAAAGGAACACGTGTGGTAGGAGACACTGGAAAGAAAAGCAGTGAAGCTCAGCAGACAGGTGTGGGCAGGGAACTTGTGGAGGCAGGCATGATTCCCCGTCCCTCTGCCCCATTGGGGGGGGGGTATGCATCTTGAGCACAAGGACGAGGGGCAAGGTTGCCAGCTCTGGCTTGAGGAATACCTGGAGATCTTGGGACTGGACCCCGGGGGGATCTTGGGGTTTGGGGAGGGGAGGGAGCTCAGCAGGGTATAATGCCGTACAGTCCGCCCTCCAAAGCAGCCATTTTCTCCAGAGGAAATGATTCTGGTTGTCTGGAGATCAACTGTAATGGCGGAAGATCTCCAGGTCCTACCTGGAGGCTGGCAAGCCTAACAAGGGAGGATCTACTACAGGGATGTCAAACTCATTTGTTATGAGGGCCGGATCTAACATAAATGAGACCTTGTCGGGCCAGGCCACGTGTGCCATAAAATGTAATGCCAGGTAGCGGAGATATAAACTTTATAAAGGACACAAACACAAAGGTGGGTTTTTTTACTTAAAATAAAAACATGCTTAAAACATTAGCACTCTTGCAATATTTTGTTTATTTAACAGTGTCTGACAACTGACACCTCTTGCTCTGAATTATTGCATCAGAATGTCTGTGCTCTTGCAATCATGAGTATGCTGTTCAAGTGTGTATCTGTACCATCTTTTGCTTTGTACATTTTGTTTTTACCTTGAAGCATTAAACTCAAGTCATCCATTTGTGCAAGATCTAACAATTTTACCATTAAGTCCTCTTTTGAGTATATAACTGGGTAAAAAATATGAATGAAAACTAGACTCTTATCTTTTATGTTATCTTAAAGTTGAAATGTATAATGAAAAATGAAAAATAAAATTATATATATATACAAAGTGTGTATCTGTAAGCTGCAAACCTACAATGACGCAGCAGCAGCAGCAGAACTGGAATAAGAAGCAGAAGATAGCCAGTTCCACTGTGGGCCTGACAGAAGCCCTCCAGGGCTTCATCCGGCCCCCAGCCCACATGTTTGACACCCCTAATCTACTAGATGGTTCCTGGAGAAGTAATGCCATCTTACCATATATAGCACCTTATATTTTTGACACTATTATGTTTTTATGATTATTGTTTTATTGTTTTAATGTTTTTATTGCCAGTGGCCATGTAAGCCGCCCTGAGCCTGCTTTGGTGGGGAGGGCGGGGTATAAATTGAATCAATAAATAAAATCGGGTCGGCTGTCTTGCATATGATAACCATAAAATGATTCGCAATGAGGAATCATACAGAACTGCCCTCATTGCATTTTATTTGCTTCATAAAATTATCTAACCCAGAGGTCACAAGCTTTTTCATAAATTCTGAGCAATAATTTTTTAAAAAAATTCTGAGCTACCCCCCCTACACACACATGATCCTGTCAACCTAGCAATTCGAAAGCAAGAAATTGCAAGTGGTTAAGACGTTGAACTGCAGGCTGTGGAAGGTCAGTAGTTCAGCAGTTCGAGACCCGAGCTGCCGCATAACGGAGTGAGCTCCCGTCTCTAGTTCCAGCTCCTGTCAACCTAGCAGTTTGAAAGCAAGACATTGCAAGTAGATAAATAGGTACCACTTCAGTGGGAAGGTAACAGCCTTCTGTGCGCATTGGTGTTTAGTCATGCCGGCCACATGACCACGGAAACGTCTTCGGACAGCGTTGGCTCTTCGGCTTAGAAACGGAGATGAGCACCACAACCCTAGAGTCGGATTCGACTGGCTTTTGAGCAAGGGAACCTTTACCTTTTTAAATAGGTACCGCTTCGGCGGGAAGATAGCAGCATTCTGTGTGCCTCAGCATTTAGACCACAGAAACGTCTTCGGACAGCGCTGGCTCTTCGGCTTGGAAACGGAGATGAGCACCGCACCCCTAGAGTCAGATTCGACTGGCTTTCGATCAAGGGAAACCTTTACCTTTACCTTTTACTAGTATTACGAGGAGCACCAGGAATGAAGCTAAGGACTCAGCAGTACAGAGAAAAACCCTATGGAATAAAAGCTTTTTAAAAAAAACCATGGAGAAGATCTTTTGGTGACCTTTCCCTGGCTCTTCTAATAGATGGATGAGCAACTCTGAAACAGCCAGTCAGCCGCTGATAGCTCAGAAGCTACCTGTTGGAGACCCCTGATCGAGCCCTGATGAGGCAGGGAAAAGTTTGAAAACATTCGAATCTGAGCTTTCACTGTCCTGCACAGCCCTGTGCTACCAATTTCATTCCCGCTGCTTCAAGTGCCCCTCTGGGCCCAGCCTCTCTGCCCTTTCTCAACTCAGCCTATTGTCCTTCTCCTCCCTCTGTGACAGAATGCGTCCTGGAAGGTACTTAAGACGGGGCCACTTAAACAACATTCTGCACATTATCACCCTGAAGTGCTTTCAAGCTTCTCTCACGCGGTCGGTGTGCAGGTGTAAAAGAGAGACAGAGAGACAGAGAGAGAGAGAGGGATGCATTTTTAACTTCTCCTCTGTGAGGAATCTCAAGTGATCAATGGCCTTGCAAGAAAGTGAATTTAAAATCCAGGTTCAGCCTTTCTGCATTGGGGTTTTGTGTTTTACCTGCGAGCTGGTACGTTCGATCCGGAGGACATTTTCATTTCTTCCCGAGCCATTTTTCACAAATAAAACTATACTCCCGGGAATGGTTTCTTTTCACCTTTGAATTCTCTTCCCTATTTGAAATGTACGTCATGTGGAGCAGCATTGCCAGTTGCGCGGGGGGGGGGGGGGGGGGATGCCAGAGCTTAATAAGATGTGATTTACCAACCAGGTGGTGCTATTTGGCTCCAGGCCATGAAAAGCTTCGTCCATTTCCACATGCTAAGGGTCCATTAAAGAGACAGGATGTGTTTCTCCAGGCCCATTGGCAACCCTAGCTGTGGAGGATAAAGTGGCCAACTGACTGGAAGGGGGGGTTCCTGTCCCTTTAATAGAAGTTTAATATGGAGAAATGGGCAACTGAAGTGTCTCATGGCATGGAGCTAAAAAAACCCTCACCTGATAATTGCTGCACAGCAAACTGATATTAAAGGGACCAGTTTAAAAGCTGGCAGCCCAAAGGGATTGGGCGACTTGGTTAGCAGTGTAGACACAGATTGCTTTACCATCCCAACTATCCAGAGAAACTGGCATGATTTTGTGAATTCCACTCAGCTTCCTTGAGACAGTGAAAGAAACAGGCCTTGGGTGAAATTGACAAAACTTTAGGCTGACTCTGTCAGGTTTGCAAACCCCCATCAGTTTCACTGCTGCTATATCTTCATTGCCCTCTCTGCAGCTCTGGGAAAACTTCATCAGCAGCACCCCCCCCCCCTTTTCTTTGCATCCATTGCTGTTTCTACTGTGAAATCTGTGCGTTTTCCCTTCCAAGGGGCTCGTGCACACATACACTAATCATAATTTTTAAAAAGCCAAATTGACACGACATTGACAGAACTAATATGGCTGTCCTCTTATCTTATCAGTTTCCCTAAACAGATGCCTTTTTGAGCTTTAAGATCTCCTTTTTTCATAAGGAATGACCAGAACCTGTACATGGTATTCCAAATCCATCAACATGATCAAAGTTTACAAAATGATGAAAAATGTGAAGGGAGTGAATAAAAAGTCTTTTTTCTTCTTTCAGAAGAAAGCACCCAATTAAGATAACTGACCCTGAGTACAGGGTTGATAAAGCATGCTTAACATGAAATTCACTAATACAAGACTAATACAAGCACCAGTTCATGATTTTTAGGTATATCGACAACGGTAGGCTGTAACAGGTGAATAGAACTTCCACATACAGGGGCAGTATACCTCTGATGGAAACCAGCGGCAGCAAGCAAGAAGAGAAGGCCCTAATCTGGAGAACTGGGTTTGATTCCCAACTCCTCAACATGTACCAGCTGGGTGACCTTGGGTCAGTCAAAGTTCTCTCAGAGCTGTTCTCTCAAAAGCAGTTCCCTCAGTCAGAACGCTCTCAGCCCCACCTACCTCACATGGTGTCTGTTGTGGGGAGGGGAAGGGAAGGAGATTGTAAGCTGCTCTGAGGCACTGAGTGAAGTTGTTGTTGTTCAGTCGCACAGTCGAGCCCGACTCTTCGTGATCCCATGGACCAGATCACGCCAGGCCTTCCTGTCTTCCTCCGTCCGCTGAGTGAAGGGTGGAGTATAAATCCAACCTCCTCCTCCTCCTTGCGGTGCTTGGGAGCTTCCAGGGTCTTAAGACTGGCTGCTGCAGGAAACAGAAAACAGGACTAAATGTACCAGGGTTTGCCCCATTAAGGCTGTTCTTATTGTTTGGGGACTGCATGCCCCTATGCTGACAGATGACAGGCAAGGTTACAAACAGTATTTTACTGGTCCAATCAGTAAAACAGTTCTGTCAAGAAACATTTGTTTGGGAATGAAAAAACAGTCTGTTCCGGAGCATGCCAGGCTCCATTCACAATGCCTCAGCTCTGCCTCCAGCCCACCAGAGTCCGGCTGAGCTCTGCCCCTGACCCGGTAAGTCATTTCTCACCTGGCTTGTCTCGCCAGCACTCCTGATCTCTCAGCGTGGACAGGCAGGATGTTTGCAATCAAGCTGGTGAGCGCATAGACAGGAATGCTGGTGGTATGAAGGGACTAAGGATTGAGTCCTCGTGTCCCCCATGTGTAGGGTTGCCAGCTCCAGAATGGGAAATGCCTGGAGATATTGGTGGGGGGGGGAGCCTGAGGAGGGCAGGATTTGGGGAGGGAATTCAATGGGGTATGATGCCATACAGTCCTCCTTGCAACGTGGCCATTTTCTCCAGGTGAACTGATCTCTGTTGCCTGGAGATCAGTTATAATCCCAGGAGATCTCCAGAGACCACTTGGTTTGCAAGAGGTTTGCAAACCACCAAAAAAACCCAACAACAACTCCCTGTACAAATAAAGTATCAGACCAAAAATTGTGTCCTTAAAATGAATTTGTCTTTTCACCTAGGTTGCCCAGCAAGAGAGCCGAACTGAAGCAAGACAAGACTGCAAAGTCAGAGTTAACTTCTAGAGCTTTTGGGGGCTCCACCATTGAGACATCGGCCTGAAGAAGTCAGAGGAAATGGACGGCGACCTAGCGATCCGTAGCCACTTCATTTGTGACTGTGTTTTAGAGACAAAGAGGGAGTGGTCAATAACGTCTGTGGAAAATGATTGTGAAAGAAAATGCTAGTTCATTTTAAGGACACTATTGGTTGTCTAATACGTTGTACAGGCTTTTTTTGGTGGTTTGCATACTTGCATACGCTGGAGGTTGGTAACCCTACCAATGTGGCTACCACAGGCTCTATCAACCAGACAATCTCTGGGATTTCCATTCCTGGAAATTAGTTCCCCAGGTGCGTGTGGGCCCAGTTCAGACCGTGACTATAGCACACAGGGAAAGGGGGCTCAAATCTCTCCCCTGCAACCATTTCCCTGCCTGGAATGGGCCAACGGAACTGCTGTTTGCCCCACTGGGGAAACGTAACATCTAGCGATGACCCGTGTACAACTTGAGGTCTCTGTGATGTCTGAATTGGCGATAAGCAGGGGTCATTTCGTAGAAAAAGAGGTGCAGGCGCTCATTAGCATAACTTATTTGCATATGCCACACCCCCTGACATCACCGGAAGTGTGTCAGAAGGCAACATCCGCCGCTCAGGCTCCACTGGACTGTTTTGGATTGCTAGCTATTGGGGGGGGGACGTGCAGTTCTGTCCTTGCAGAGGAGGGAGAGCTTGCACCTGAATAAAACTTGATCTTGTTTTGGGCCGGGGGGAGCTCTGCAACTTACCTTGCTGCTTCTTGCTCTGACTGAGGGCTGCTGGGAGCAGGGGGTGGGGCTTGTTTCATGTGCCCACCCCCTGGGCTCTTTACTGCCGGAGCTCCGCTCCTGTGCGCTCCTGCAGGAAATGACCCCTGGCGATAAGAGCACACTGGCAGTGGTGGAGAATCAATACAGAATGGCCAGAACAGAACGGAGTGTTGCTCAATGTGTTTAAAGTTATTGCAATATGTTAAACATTAATTAAACAAGATCTGGTGGTGGCGGAAAGTGCTGTTATGTGGCGACCTGTTGTGTTTTCAAGGAAAGGGACAATCAGAGGAGGTTTGCCATTGCCTGCCTCTGCGGAGAACCTCTGGACTTCCTGGGTGGTCTCCCATCAAAGTACTAACCAGGGCTGCTTCAGGCCAACACGGCTGACCACCTGGATCTATCTTCAGGGCTGACCCTGTTCAGTTTCCAGGGTCTGACAAGATCAGGTTAACCTGGGCTATCCAGGTCAGGGCAAAGAAAATCTAGGACTTTAAAAAAATTAAATAAAACAAAACACTCCACTTCCTGCATGCTTTCCCTTATATCTCCAAACAGGCCAAAGACTGTATGGCTGTGGTCACACTGGAGGCTTGGTGCAATCTGGCGGCGCCTCTATTTGCAGCGGTTTAAATCATTGTGGGAAAGGGTGACCAGACAGCACACCCTGAAGCAGCTCCTCCGTGCGCTGGCCTGCACTGAAGCATCCACTATGGAGTGTGGCCCTTGCTGGCAATGGGGGTCATAAGAACATAAGAGAAGCCAATATTGGATCAGGCCAGTGGCCCATCTAGTCCAACACTCTGTCACACAGTGGCCAAAAATACCAGCCATCAGAAGGTCCAGCAGTGGGGCCAGGACACTAGAAGCCCTCCCACTGTTTCCCCCCCCCCAAGCACCAAGAATACAGAGCATCACTTGCCCCAGACTGAGAGTTCCTATCTATACCTTGTGGCCAATAGCCACTGATGGACCTCTGCTCCATTTGTTTATCCAATTCCCTCTATGCTTATGCTCATATGATGTTGGGTAAAGCAGAGTGGAAGCGCTGGCATATGTAAAGACCGGACTTTCCCCAGTGTTGGCAAACTCTGCTCCCAGGACGAGATGGACCTGGGTGTCGACAACTGGGGCACAGAAGGCAGATGTCGTTGTCTGATTATGCTCTTTAAATCCACAAAGGTAACACAACTATATTAGCGCGAACTGCTCATGCAACTGTAGCCCATGACAGGTCCTTTTAAAAAAAAAAGAAAAAGAAAGCTGAGAATTCAGGGAAGGGAGCCTGGAATCTCCCGGGGGGGGGTGTGTGTGTGCCAGGCCCCCTTGTGCCCATAGCCCTGAAAGCTGCCTTCATAATGACAGGCTACATCCCCTGTATCATTACAGGGGCCACAGGCGATCAAACCAGAAACGACCGCTTGCTTCACCCACGAGGGGCTCCGTCGCGAAGTCAAATCAGCCTGCCTTACACAAATTCGCCCCGAGCCTCTGGGTCAACCACCTTTCAATCTCCCTGACAGCTTCACTGCCATGTGTGGCCAGACCCTGCATTGCCGGCTGTTACTCTGTGCCAAAAGGGGTCTAGAAAGGTGAGGCGATGGAGGGAGATGCAGGGAGAGGATTCTCCATAGCAACCGAGCTCTCCATAGCGATGGTGCATTGCCACTGCCGGGCTACAACATACAGATGAGAGGGAAGAATTCCCAAGCAACAGCAAGAGCAACATCTGGGTCCTGACAGCCAAACCTTGGAGGGAACGAGAGAGCACAAGGCTGGATGGAGCAAGGAGCGGAGGGGGGTGGAAGGAGGATGGAAATAGATTGACAGCTCAGGTTCCATCCGCGGGTGCATGAAATACAAAACGCCCATTGGTTAATGATCCGTCAGGAATCTTTGCTGACTCGTATTGTCTGTTCATACAGTGTGGCCTCTCCTTCTGCAAGGCTTATGCGTCCTTAGTGTGGGAGAAGGCACTACTCAATCCGCTTAGTCAGGAAGCTCTCATGCACCTGTATGGCAGGAAGGCGTCTCCAGGAGAGCACATTCCTTCCTGGGTGACATGGAAAGTGCATGAAGGTTAGATTCTTGAGGTCAGTCCTCTGGGTTGGCTCCAACTAGCTTAACTGCTGGTGAAAAAGGAAGCAGAGGAGGAGGAGGAGGAGGAGGAGATTGGATTTATACCCTGCCCTTCGCTTGGAGTCTCAGAGCGGCTTACAGTCACCTTCTCTTCCTCTCCCCACAACAGGTTGGTGGGGCTGAGCTCTTTCAAGAACTGCTCTTGAGAGAACAGCTCTGTGAGCATTTGTGACTGACCCAAGGTCACCCAGCTGGTTGCATGTGGAGGAGTGGGGGATCAAGCCCGGTTCTCCCAGATGAGAGTCCGCGCTCTTAACCACTACACCAAACTGGCTCCCTCTTTGGCCACCAAAAAATTCTATGCTGTGGATCCTGGGACCTACATTTACAAAAAGCCACAGGGGACGGGGGCTATAATAAAGAGGGGATTGGGGTGAGACTGAGCACAAAAGCTGGTTGGATCTAACCCTCTTTTTGGCATGATGCTGGTTTCTCCCGCCCACCCCAGTTTTGCCCCGGCAGCTCCATCAAGCATGGGTGGGAGGGTGGGTGCCCACTGTAGCAGGCAACCTGTAATTTCTATGTGCGGGACATGAGGAATCTGTAACGCAGCTGGTAGAATCCTGGTGTGCAGGACTGCAGTTTCTGAGAAGGGCTACCGCATCCCAGTCAATTCACAAGGCTGCACAAACCAGGGCGAGTCAAGGTGTCTTCACAGGAACATGTGGGGAAACACCCCCCCCCCCAGCTGAAGCAGTTTTTGGGAAACCCAGGCCCGATCCCTCAACTGTCCTCATGTCCGGCTGTCTCTCCTCCGCTGGGGTCTATCTTCTCCCCAGTTGCTGCTGATGGTACCAGCTGTGGCTCATCTCCGTCCCCCCTGCTGCCTTTTGGTGTCTCGAGGTGTCAGTTTGACAGGATTGTCCCTAATCGCTTTAATGTTGCCCGCAGGGATCCGGCAGACCTAGAAATGGGAGACAGGCGAGAAAGTAGAGGAGGAGATGGAAATGTATGTTGCTTATTCAGGCGTGGGGGGGGGGAGTCATTGACACCAACTTCCCACAGCCAGGATCCGGCCTTTGCAGGCGCCATCCCTGATGAGCTCTGGGCCGACAAAACTGTACATTCGCTCCGAGCCTGGGAGTTGAGGCTGTCAAATTTCTTCCCCTCAGAAATCTTAATAATTGGAGACACCGGAGTGGCCTGGCAGCTGCTCTGGGAGATCCATACGAGTCTGCTGAAGCACGAATATTTGACAGGCTGAAATTAAAGAGAGAGCTCTTCTGACTTGATCCTTAATTTAGGACAGGGGTGGGAACATCTCAAGTCAATCTGAGGGCTGCTTTTACATGTACATCCTTTGCTCACTCGAGAGGGTTTCTGAACAGCCAGGAGGACTTTTGTCAACGTTTTGCCGGAGCGCTTTCCTCTTCACCCGCTTTCCCATGTTCTGCCTGTGCCCTTTAGAGCCGCACTCATGCGCAAATTAAGTAAACCAGAGTTTAGGGCCTAAGATTATAAGGAGTCCCTAAGGGGGAAAAGAAATACTGCTAGAATATTACAATTTTGTGTGTGGGGGGGGGGGGTAAAGGCCCAAACAGTTTCGGTCTAAGGTGGCCAACTCTGGGTTAGGAAATTTGGGAATTTGGGGGCGGGAAGAGGGAGGGGTTTGGGGAGAGGAGGGACCTCAGTTGGGTATAAAAACATAGAGTCCACCCTCCAAAGCAGCCATTTTCTCCGGGGGGGATTGACTTTGGTTGTCCGGAGAGATCAGTTGTGACAGCCGGAGATCTCCAGGTGCCACCTGGAGGCTGGGAACCCAATTTGGTGCCCATCGTGCTCTGCCATCTGTCTGTTCCTCCCGACAGCGCACTTCCTGTCTGATTTAAATTACTTATTTATTTGCTTACTTCATTTATCCCCCGACTTTTCTCCCCTGTGGGGAACCAAAGCAGCTCACACTCTTCTCCCGTCTTCCGTATGGTATCGCCAGGTCTGTGTTATTTGAGATATCTCCTGTTCTCTATTTCTCTCTCTCTGTCTCTTCACATCCTATAGGACCCTGCTGCATCCGACAGCATTCTCTCTGCTCTGCCGCAGAGTCTCTCTGCATGCCCTCCTCGGTTATCCCTTTTCACCTTTTCCCCACCTCCCAGGTCTCTGCACAACTCTGTCCCCCTCTTTTCCTTCCGTCAACTTCTTTCCCACTGAACTTCCTGTCCTCCTCTTCTCCACATTCAGCAACAACAGCATCCAAGGCTTTTCATTCACCCTGAAGTTCTCATGGGGAAAGAATCCGGCGGTCTTGTGCAGAGCAGTTGACCGGCTGGCTGCAACATGCTAGGCGTTTCACACGTGTCGGATAATGCCCTTTCAGGGCTCTTTAGCCAGTCGATTTTCCTGTTCCGCACAGGCAAATCCAGCTGCAAAGGACTGCTAAAGCACGCTGAAAGTGCATTATGTGGATTGTTTTAAACTGGTTTTATGGATGTTTACAATTGCTTATTTGTATTTTATCTTTTGCAAGCCGCCCTAAGCCTGCCTTGACGGGGAGGGCAGGGTATAAATTCAACTAATAAATAAATAAATCCACCACGCGGGAAATTAATGAGTTGTGTGTCTACTTCCTCTGAATCCAGGGAGCGGGGGGGGGGGCATTGGAGACGTGTGGTGCCGGCATTCTTCCATCCTCAGCCCCCACTTTGATTATTTATCTATTCACATTTATACCCCACTCTTCTGCCCAGGCAGGGCCACCAAGGCAGCTGAGAAGTAAAGCAAACGTAATAAAAATAGATCACAAAACCAATTTAAAACCAGAGCTGAAAACAGAGATGTCAGAGCAAACTGAAACATCAGGCAGGAAGGAGGGATCCTCGAGGGAACCCCAGAGCAAGAAAAGGAAAGACCCCACCTGCTGGCAGAAGACAGCGGCCCTTTCTGCACTCTCCTTTTAATCCACATTCACCGCGGTGTCCTCCAAGCGATTCTGCACTAAAATCGAATTCAACCTTCTTTTTAATCCAGCCCCCCCCCATTCTGCACTAAAATCGAGTTCAACCTTCTTTTTTTCCGGGTCTTTTCTCCATTCTGCATCACATTCCCTCCCTTCAGTGGTCAGCCCGGTTTCAGCCTGCTGTTGCTCCGGGTTATTTGGATGCTGTTTTGCCGTTGGAGCTGCGGGGGCTCAAGTGGTTAAGATGCTGAACTGCAGACTGTGGAAGGTCAGTAGTTCAGCAGTTCGAGACCCGGGTGCCGCATGATGGAGTGAGCTCCCGTCTCTAGTTCTAGCTCCTCCCAACCTAGCAGTTCGAAAGCAAGAAATTGCAAGTAGATAAATAGGTACCACTTTGGTGGGAAGGGAACAGCGTTCCGTGAGCCTTGGTGTTTAGTCATGCCGGCCACATGACCACGGAAACGTCTTCGGACAGCGCTGGCTCTTCGGCTTTGAAACGGAGATGAGCACTGCAACCCTAGAGTCGGACTCGACTGGCTTTCGAGCAAGGGAACCTTTACCTTTACCTTTACCTTGCCATGGACTTAAATTGCCTCGACTCGAACACTGAGAAAATCTGGAGTGGCAGGTAAATGCGGAACGGACCAGCGATAGAGTGGGACAAGCAAACCTCCCTGGGGAGAGAGTTCCATAATTCTGGTACCCGTCAGAGAAGGCCTTTTGAAAGGCTTGCGTATGCCTCGCATGCGGCTACATAGTTGGGTGTCCTTCGTTGCATCAAAAATAACTCTTCATAAGTAGCGGCGTGTCTCTGTTGCGTTGTGTGCGTGTGTGTTGATGCTATTCTACCAGAGTCACGACTGTTGTTTTTCCCCAGTAGCCTTGTAGGACCTCTCTGCTTGCAACAGAAGGTGGGTGGCTGTTCAACCTTCCGGGGCAGAAGAGATTTAACGTGCCTTTCATGAGAACGAACGCTTTTCCACCGCATCACTGTCAACACAACCCGCGCCGATCCGCCAAAATTCTTGCGCTCAAGGTCAGGCAACGTGCCACATGCCGATGAAGCAAATGGGAGCAGAAGGGTGTCTCTGCACGCCAGCCCTTGGAAAGGGAGCGGGAAACGGCACCACTGCACATGGAAGGCTGCCAGCCAATGACAGCTCCAGGAGGGGAAGATTTGGGCCTCACTGGAGTGGGAAATGTTTGTCTGGGTGTGCCACTGCAGACAGTGTGTGTGTGTGGGAGCTCATGGGGCTGAATTCTCCCCAGACAGAAAGAACCCCCTCTAGACAGAAAAGGAGATCCAAGGAGAAAAGGTTCGAGAATGAAGAAGAAGATGAAGAAGAAGAAGAAGAAGAAGAGATTGGATTTATACCCCGCCCTTCACTACCCAAAGGAGTCTCAGAGCAGCTTACAAACTCCTTTCCCTTCCCCTCCCCACAACAGACACCCAGGGAGGTAGATGGGGCTGAGAGAACTCTTGCCAGAAACTGCTCTTTTTCAAGAACAGCTGTGCCAGAGTTATGGCTTGCTCAAGGTCATCCAGCCAGGTGGAAGTGGAGGAGTGGGGAATCAAACCCGGTTCTCCCAGTTTAGAGTCCACACACTTAACCACCACACCAAACTGGCTCTTCCCCTGAGAGAACAGTGTTGTACATGCATGGATTTTGTGTGTGTGTGTGTGTGTGTGTATGTGGTGGGAGAGTACAGAGAAGGACTCCATTAAAGGAGCCCCCTCTTGTAGTCTGAACTGCTACAGTCCAGACCAGGGGTCCACAACGTGACATCAGTGGCCACCACGGAGCCCACCTGTACCTTTCTTGGTGTCCACCAAGTATTTTTAGAAAGTGGGTGGGGCAAAATCAGGCTCCTGACCAGCAGGGTTTCTGATCGGCCACTGAAGAGCTGATCAGCTACACAGATCAAAATAATGTTGTGGCAGCGGCAGTCAGGCCCGTAGCTATGGCAGGCCATTTGGGCCCGGAGCCCCACCACAGATGAGCCCCGCCCCACCCAGGGAGGATGCCAGACCCCCCCACACCCGTGGTGTGCCTTGCCCCCACAGTGGCGGGGAGGCTGGGGAAGGAAAAGGAGGCCACCCTGCAGCTTCTGGTCAATTTCACTCCCCACCTATCAGCTTAACAGCTGATCTGAGGGGAGTGAAACTGACCAGAAGTGGCAGGGTGGCTTCCCATTTCCTTCTCCAGCCTCCCTGGTGTGGGGGCGAGGACGACTGGGGAAGGAAAGCCTTTGCTACCCCCCTCGCCACATGCTGTTGGGTAACTTTCAGGGCTATGTTTGGGCAGGAACGCACAGGAACGGAGTTCCGGCTGGCTCCTGAGTTGGCCACACCCAGCAGGAACGTATTAGCATAATAGGCCACACCCAACAGCAGAGACTCATTAGGATTGGCTACATTAGGGGTGTGTGGCCTAACATGCTACAAAAAAGCCCTGGGTTTTGACAACAAACAAGGTAAACAGAGTAAGAAGCAAAGGGTGGGTGTGGCTGGATGACCACACTTCTGGCAAAGCGGGGCTGCGGCCTAATATGCTAATTAGCTGTGGTGTCAGGGGTGTGGCTCAATACGCTAATGAGTTTCAGCTGTTGGGTGTGGCCTATTATGCTAATGAGTTCCTGCTGGGCTTTTTCTACAAAAAAAAGCCCTGTAACTTTAATTAGCAATCTAATTGCGTTCCCTGCTTTCCGCTCCCCTGGCCCGGTGGCCGGCCTCCACTCCACCAGCCAAACATTTCTGGCTATGGGGCTGGTGGCAGTTGTTCTGACAGCACTGGTTTTATTCTCTCACCCTCTTTCCCAGGGTACTTTTTTTTAATTACCTCTCTCCTCCCCTGCCCTTGAGCTTCCTCTGTCTAGGTGTCTTCGCCTCTTGAGGGAGACATTTTGTCGTTGCGCCCACTGCACTGTGTTAGAATTCCAAAGGTGCCCACGGGCTCCGAAATGTTGGGGACTCCTGGTCCAGACACACCTGTTTGCGTGTGTGAAAATAAGACAGGCATCCAGCGGCATCTTAAAGACTAACAAATTTTTGGAAGAGGAAGAGGAAGAGATTGGATTTATACCCCACCCTTCACTACCCAAAGGTGTCTCAGCGCGGCTTACAAACTCCTTTCCTTTCTCCTCCCCACAACAGACACCTGTGAGGTAGGTGGGGCTGAGAGAGCTCTGGCAGAAACTGCTCTTTTTCAAGAACAGCTGTGCCAGGACTATGGCTTGCCCAAGGCCATCCAGCCAGGTGCAAGTGGAGGAGTGGAGAATCAAACCCAGTTCTCCCAGATTAGAGTCCGCACACTTAACCACTACACCAAACTGGCTCTTTATTTTATCCCATCACAAGCCTTTCTGAGTCAGCGCTCACTTTGAAATCTATCCGTCAACAATGGGACATGATCCTCGCCCCCCCCCCCTTGACTGATTGCTCTTTGGGCCGGTTCATGTTTTCAACTTTTTTGCCACCCCCCCCCCCCCCCCACGCGCACACGCCTGCCTGTTGTCCACGGCTTGATTATAAATTCTCCCATCGAGTGGACGAACCTCTCATGTCTCCGGTGAAGTGAGCTCCCTGACTCACAAAAGGTTACGCCGGAATACATTGGGTTAGTCTTGAAGGTGTCGTCAGACTCCCGGTGTGTTTTGCGGCTACAGAGGAACATGGCTGCCCATCTGGAATTATGCAAGTCTTTGTTTTCTTGCAGAACACAGGCCTAAAAGGATGAGAGCAGCAGAAACATGGAAAGGTTGGTTTCTAGGATATTTTGTGTATGCAAATACACAGCCCACGGGGGAGAAAGCGTAATGGGAACCAGTCGAGGATGAAAGAAAGCAGGTATACTCTGATATCAGCAAAATGTTTAAGCGGGGACATGGGAGTACCACCATAAGGTAACACTGAAATATTTTAGAGAGGTTTTTAAAGCAGCGTTCCGAGAAGACTGCAAAAGATGGGAAGGATCATTCTTCCTTTCCTGGGGATCGGGCATCTCTTGTGCCCTGGAAGGAAGCCCTCCATCGTACTCATTGCATTGGGAACAGACTGCAGCTGTTCAGCCGCACCTGTTTCAGCTGCATCCCGCCCTTCCTCAGAGGAGCTCAGCATGGCATACATGCTTTCCCTCCCCTTTTCTGTCTTCACCACAACCTTGCAAGGTAGGAAGGAAGTGACTGATCTAAGGTCTCCCCAGCAACGTTACGGTTGAGGGGGGATTTGAACTTGGGCCTTCCCAGTGGGGCACTCTAAGCACTAAGCTAGGAGGAAAGGGCATTTTGTGCATTATTACATCCCACACATTCCAAAATCTACCCCAGGAGGCTAACAGGCTCAGTGGCATCGTGGTCTACTGCTACTTCCTGTTTCTTTGCCAAAGGGGGGTAGTCAAAGATAACATAAGCAATGCTCCCTCTAAAATGCGGGGTCTTGTGAGCAAAAATTCTACTTTGTGAGCTACTGGCATTAAAGCTGTGAGTGAGCCATTTGGCTACTGCAGAAATTAGTTTGCTCAGGAACCTTCCTTCCTGAGCTAAGACAAAACTGTGAGCTGGAGGCTAAAAAACTGTGAGCTGGCTCACACTCACTCAGCTTAGAGGGAACACTGAACATAAGGCGGTGCTCAGTGTGGACATGGTTAAAGTGGAAGGGATGTGGCTACAAGGCTAAGAGGAACATGACTTGCTGGAGAAGATTCCAGCAAACATTTCTTGGTCTAGAACTGCAAATTCCTCCCCCCCTTCCAGCAGCCACGATCATGGAGATCATGCAGGCACACCATGCGAATACTTGATTCTCACTCATCTTTTCCCATGCAATTGTGTTTCTGCATAGACTTGAGGGAATGAATCAACGTGTTCCGGCTGGAGGACATTTTCTAGTGTGCTGATCTATGGCAAAAGGCCAGGTTGAAGCGATTGTCCATCTACATTGCTTTTAAATTACGGGCAGCTCAGTTCTAGCGACTTGTCTTCCGCAAGCCTTTCACGGATGCATAAACTGAGCTTCCCTGATCGCACTGCCATTTAATACAACGTCGCACTCTACCACATTTATTGGCTTGTGGCGAGCAGAGTTGTTAGACAAAGTGCTGGCTGGTTGCAGTCTCTGCGATGTTACATTGTTTTCACCTCCTCCATTCTAAACTTTATTGGGCATGATATTAAAAAAAATCCTGTTGTTCTTCTTAAACATCTTGGTTTTGCACATTTCTCAGATGTGCAATACATGCAAGGCCACAGAGTTGGAAACAGCCTTGCCCTAAGAGAAAGGTTTCTGGATGATGCTTGCCCAGCATTCTTTTGAAAATCATAAAAGGAGACTCTCTTTGGGTATCTGACTCCACTGTGGATGTAGCCTAATCCTATGCATGTTGATTCAGATCTTTTGGGTTCAATGATACTTGCTGCCATTGATTTATTTCCAGAATTACATTCTCTCAAGGATTTATCCTGCAAATGATTGCTCTGTCATTTAACCCCACTGTCCTACCCTAAAGAGGCAGAACAAATGAATATTGTATTCTAAGACCTGTTTTTTAATGTCAGCACTTTCCCCCTCTTAACGCTTCATTTCTCTAGGTTACACAGACCCCCAACGTTTAATCTTTCTTGCCAGAACTTGCCTTCTAGTTCCTCCATCATTTCTGTGGCTTTCTTTGGAATCCTTCCCAACTTGCTCAGCAGAGATGTACAAGATTTGTTTTCTCTTTGGCTTGGGTCCTAAGACTTGTTTCCATTTGGGCAAATCTCTTTTCTATCGCAGAGGCAGTTCTCCTTTGCAGAGTACGCTCCTCTAGAATTAGGAAGGCCAGTGGGTTGGATCTCGGTCATCTTTCCCACTCGATCTCACTCGTTTCCTTTCCTTACAGAATCCCCCGTCCCACATGGGCTTTTATCAATGAAGTCCCAGCGTAGCCATTTGTGGTGGTCAAAGGGGACTCTGTCCTCCCTTTTCTCACAAGCAGAAATGCTGCTTGGATGAGTCCCAAAGTCATTCAGAGAGCTGAAAAGTGCCAAGCGATGGAGAACCGCCCCCACAAGGGTTCAAGAGGGGCATAACAGAAAGAAGCCAAGGAGCCAAGCCTTTGTTTTCATGGATATTAAGCTTTCATGGCTGCGAGAGTTGGACGATAAGGAAGGCCGAGCGCCGAAGAATAGATTCTTTTGAACTATGGTGCTGGAGAAGACTCTTGAGAGTCCCTTGGACAAATCAGTCAATCCTCCAAGAAATCAACCCTGACTGTTCCCTGGAAGGCCAGATAATGAAACTGAAGCTCAAATACTTTGGCCACCAAATGAGAAGGGAGCACTCACTGGAGAAGACCCTGATGCTGGGAAAGATTGAAGGTCAAAGAAGACGGGGATGGCAAAGGATGAGATGGTTAGACAGTGTCATCGATGCAACGAACATGAAATTGAGCCAACTTCGGAGGACTGCGGAAGACAGGAGGGCCTGGCGTGATGTGGTCCATGGGGTCTCGAAGAGTCGGACTCGACTGTGCAACTGAACAACAACAACAAGCTTTCATACATGCCAATCCAAATCCTAATTGCACATATATAGTTTGAATTTTTTTTAAAAAAGCTGTGACTGCAGTCACATGTACATTTTTCCATTGGCTTAATGGTGCATCGTGTATAGCTCAAAAGTAGTCGTAATTTAATTGGAGGGACACGGATGTCTGTTCTCATCTAAAATTTAGTATTGGGAAGGCACAGGAGATGACAGGCATCCCACCATCTCCCACTAGTTGCTAGGTGTTTTCATATCCAGATTTCTCTTTGTGTTTCAGACAACAATGCCAATAACTTTATCCAATTTGCCATGTATTCCTGGGCATTTTTTGGCCCCTGTGGGTGGCATTAGAAATGGAATCAGCAGATTGCAAATATTCACAGCCTCTCAGTTGCCAAGATCTCTCTGGAACATTGGTGGCACCCGGAACAAAACACAGCACACCAAACTAGGTCTTATTAATGCTGCATACTATGGCACTTTTACTTCCCAAGTCTTGGAAACAATGATCCTCTTGATGTGCCTTCACATTCTATTAGCCTCAGAGCCAATGCTCCCTCTCAGCTGTGGAGTCTTGTGAGCAAAAATTTTACTTTGTGAGCTACTGGCATTAAAGTTGTGAGTGAGCGATTTGGCTACTGCATAAATTAGTTTGCTCTGGAGCCATCCTTCCTGAGCTAAGACAAAAATGTATGAGCTGGAGGCTAGAAAACTGTGAGCTAGCTCACACTAACTCAGCTTAGAGGGAACACTGTTCATGCCCAGTTTGTTAGCCACTGGAAACCCATTGCTTTTTAAAGAAACACTGCTCCTTCCCATCTCCCATCCCCTTCTCCCTTATCACACACATTTGAACAGAACTTTCATTTCAGATTCACAATCTGGATCTATCGTTTCCAGAACCACTAGAGAGCAACCCAAAATGCAGGCCAGAAGAGTGTCTCACAAGCAGATCCCGGTTGCAGAATGGATTTTCGTCGTATGATGAGCACAGCTGGGATATTGAAGGGGCAGAAGGCAACATAGATGTCTGAAGCTTGAGGGCCTTGAAACTTGAAGTCTTGACTGGTGCGAATGAAGAATCTCAACAGAATAATTAAACTGTATTGCAGGCCAGGCCCAACCCTGATCTACTGCCCTGGAGTTATAAGCTTCTCTTGCTCCTTGTGTTCATCATACTTGCTGATGCTCCAATTGCAACAGCTGCCATAAAAAGAAACCTGCTGGATTAGACTAGTGGTTCACTGAAGTCCAACATCCTGTCTCGCACAGTGGCCAACCAGTTACCCTGGAGGTAAAGGACTTCTCCTGATGTTGCCTCTGACCACTAGTTCTCAGATGTTTGCTGAATATGGAGGTTCCCTGTAGTCGCCATGGCCAGTAGCCACTGAGGGACCCATCCTCCGGGAATGCCTGTGGGCCATCACTAAGCCCACTGGCAGTGAATCCCACAAGGTAATTACCTGAAGTGCTTCCTTCTGTCCATCTTGGATTTATTGCCCATCATCTCGATTGGGTGCCCCTGAGTGTTTGTATTATGGGAGAAGGAGAAAAGGTTCTCTCTATCCACTTTCTCCACCCAAGCGCAATTTTATAGATCTCTGTCTTGAGCAGCCACCCCAAAAAAGTGTGGGTACAATTGCAATTAGGCGTGTACATACTTGTGCTTTTGGTATTTTGTGTGTGTGTGTGCGCTTGGAAGTCATGGTTGACGCCTGGCGACCCCTAGTGGAGCTTGGACATTTTCAGAGAGGTGGCTTGATATTGCCTGCCTCTGCATCCCAGCCTTGGTATTCCTTGGAGGTCTCCCATCCAAGTACTTTCCAGAGTCGGCTCTGCTTAGCTTCCAAGATCTGATGAGATCAGGCTTGCCTGGTCTATCCAGGTCAGGGCCATACCTGTTTTTGTTTTGAAAATGTTTATTGGTTGACTTGACTTTCCTGATTACCCATGTTTGTTTTCGTCACAATATCCATTTTTTCCCTTTCTCTTGGTTTCAATGGGAAACACATTTTCTGGCTAGAACTGATTTTGTTTGATGGGATTTTGGACGGGATTTTCAG
Source organism: Gekko japonicus (assembly GCF_001447785.1). Taxonomy (NCBI): domain Eukaryota; kingdom Metazoa; phylum Chordata; class Lepidosauria; order Squamata; family Gekkonidae; genus Gekko; species Gekko japonicus. The sequence continues at coordinate 201,593 of NW_015169826.1, read as the reverse complement.
GGATTGTATTGTTCACCTATGGAACCCTGTCTGCCAAAAAGCCAGATAAGAAAATTATTGCATTTGTACGCACAATTAAGTGCAAAAGATATTTCTGGCTCTATTCCAGTTGGGATGGAATTTTCACAGATTGTGTGTAAAACCAAGAATCCATCATATGATTTGTGTGCACTGCAAGGAACACACACTGTGTCACTGAAGGGAAAAGGGAACAAGGAAATTAACTTTAAAGATGAGCTGTAGCAATCTTTCCTCACACAGCAGGGCAAATCACAGTCTTAACTCAGTTACACAGAAGCAGTTGTTACTAGCAAAGCAAGCTGCAGAAGAAACCTGTAAATACATATCAACAAGAAGGTACTTGGTATGGATACAGGGAAACGGCAGTGCTGCAATTGCTTATACACACTTCAGAAAGCCCTTCCATGCCACTGAGGCAGTGACTAGCCAAAATGCTGTGCACAGAAATTTGTCACTGCAATTCTCTTCTATTGCAAGACCTGTTATCTCAGTTGGTTGGAAAACATCCCTGTCATTTACACTATATTCTGACTAATTCTCTTCCCCCATTACCCTTGGCATAGTACCAGAATTTTTTTTAAAAAACCTAGCAATCTTTTATGAATAGTACCAATTTTCAATATGTTGTGCTGGATCCATCCATCTTTTCTACTAGTGAATAAGGGAAGGTCCCCTTTGAGTACCAATAAAAGGTGATGCTGGCGAATCATGGCTTCTGCTTGCACTAAAGCCAGGTGAAGTGGGGGCTGTAGTGAGGGAGATTAGGGTTTTTTTTATTACTTGATATCCTAATGATGATGGGAGGGGAAGAGGTAAATTCTTTCAGAGCTACAACCTGCCCACTGCTTTCCATGGGTATATTCCTAGCAACTGTAAACAGCAGCACGACAGGCAGGGAGGTATGCAAGCAATTCATTCATGTAATTTTCCTGCATGCTGGTCCATACACATCTAAATCATGACTGCACGTGTGCACTTTGAAAGAAAAGCCTATGTACCCATGGGCTTAAAGCCACATCCTGGTCTTTGTTAGGAAAAACATCTTGAAGCACACCATGCTTCTGTGTTACGATCTGAACAGATCGAGTCCTAGGATTGGAAAGGGCCTCTTTGTAGGCCTTCTAGTCCAATCACTTTGTTCCGTGCGAGAAACCCAAAATTGCAACATTTCCAACAGACGGCTGTCCTGCTTGAAGACCTCCAACTTCCTCCCCACTCAACACATTCCATTGTCCAACTGTTAGGAAGTTTTTCCTAATGTTCAACTACAGTTGATCAGCAGGGAGCACCTTCTATGTGACAGCCATATACTTGAAGAGCATCCCCTTTATTCTCCACCAGGCTAAACATCCCCAGTTCCTTCCATTTTTCATCCCATAACTTGTTATGATGTGAACCTGCCATTGGTCTCTAGCCCATCTACTTGGACTGCTAAGCAGCTCTCCAAGGACTCCAGCAGAAGTCCTTCCCTGTGACTCAAGATGCTATGAAGTGGAGATGTTGAGAAATAAGCCTGAAATTTTCTACACCCAATAGTCTCTCCCATCTAATATTTCATGTTGCGAGAACCTTGAAGACTTTTGCTTAACAATTTTCAACTGTTACACATGAATTTACCTATCCTTTTTTTTTCTAAATCAGAGCACTGACCGTAGACTCATAGCATCAGAGTTGGAAGGGACCTCCAGGGTCATCTAATCCAACCCCCTGCACAATGCAGGAAATTCACAAATACCTCCCCCCCACACACCCCCAGTGTTCCCCGTTCTACAACCAGAAGATGGCAAAAAAACTCCAGGATCTCCAGCCAAATGGGCCTGGATAAAATTTGCTTCCTGACCCCAAAGTGGCAATCGGCATTTCTCTGGGCGTGTAAGAAAGGGCTACGAGAACTAAGCACTGATGCAACCCTTTCTGCCTGCTCTCCCTCCCATGATCTGCCTAAGTTCACACAATCAGCATTGCTGTCAGATGGCCATCTAGCCTCTGTTTGAAAACCTCCAAAGAAGGAGAGCCCACCACCTCCCAAGGAAGCCTATTCCACTAAGGAACCGCTCTGTCAGGAAGTTCTTCATAATGTTTAGCCGAAAACTCTTTTGATTTAATCGCAATCCATTGGTTCTGGTCCAACCTTCTGGGGCAACAGAAAACAGCTCTGTACCATCCTCTATATGACAGTCCTTCAAGTACTTGAAGATGGTTATCATATCACCTCTCAGTCATCTCCTCTCCAAGGTAAACATGCCCAGCTTCCTTCAGCTTGTCCTTATAGGATTTGGTCTCCAGACCCATCACCATCTTTGTTGCCGTCCTTCAAACACGTTCCAGCTTGTCTATATCCCTCTAAAAATATGGTGCCCAAAACTGTACACAATACTCTGGGCTACCTGTTGAAGATCAAGACGTATGATCTTCCAATCAACAGCCCTTCCAATCAACAGCCCATCCATTCTTGGTGAAGTAGTCCTTCTTGGACTAGGCCAGAAATCAGTCTCAGGTAAGGTGGCAGAACTTTGTTCTGCTTGTCTAAAAGGCATTATGTCCACGGATGATGTTTCCACATGACAACCGTTCTGGCTGGCAGCTTATGTTTTTTATGATGCCACCCAGCTGACTGATGTAAACTTTCCCTAACATTTGTCCTTTCTAATTTAACCCATTGTTGTTGTTCAGTCGCACAGTCAAGTCCGACTCTTTGCGACCCCATGGACCAGCTCCCGCCAGGCCCTCCTGTCTTCCGCCGTCCTCTGAAGTTTGCTCAACTTCATGTTCGTTGCATCTATGACACCGTCTAACCATCTCATCCTTTGCCGTCCCCGTCTTCTTTGACCTTCAATCTTTCCCACCATCAGGGTCTTCTCCAGTGAGTGCTCCCTTCTCATTTGGTGGCCAAAGTATTTGAGCTTCAGTTTCATTATCTGGCCTTCCAGGGAACAGTCAGAGTTGATTTCTTTTAGGATTGACTGATTTGATCTTCTTGCAGTCCAAGGGATTCTCAAGAGTCTTCTCCAGCACCATAGTTCAAAAGAATCTATTCTTCCGCGCTCGGCCTTCCTTATAGTCCAACTCTCGCAGCCATACATGACTACTGGGAATACCATTGCTTTGACCATGCGGACTTTTGTTGGCAGGGTGATGTCTCTACTTTTTATCATGCTGTTTAGGTTCGCCATCGTTTTCCTCCCAAGGAGCAGGCATCTTTTATTTTCATGGCTGCTGTCACAGTCTGCAGTGATCTGGGTTTAACCCATAATTTAACCCATAATGTGAACTAAATGACCTAACCAAAACAAACAAGCTTAATCTGATGTTCAGCAAGGGTTACTGTGTGTAAACATACTCCATAGACACACCCCTTCCAGAAGTTTGGCTTTCTTACCTTCAACACAGATGGAAAAACACCTTCCCTGGGGAGAAGCAGAGAATTCTCAGAGGTTCTTTCCCTGCCTCTCATACAAGGAAAGAAATCTCTCTAAAAATCTCAAGTTACCATTAGCAATGCTTCAGCTCTTTCACACACAACATATTTGTGTTTATCCCACTGAAAACTGACCAACTTGCATGTGCACAGACAGACCGATGTATTTTCACACATGCACGTAAGACACATCTGTAGAAATGTATTTCATGTACAAACATGGGCCGATGAAAAGCTGCCTTTACACATTTATCCCCTATTTTGACATATTTATTGCTTTGCTGTCCTTTCCCCCCTTAATTAAATCAAAGCAACTGTCGACCTCCTAACCTTAGCTTGTTAGCTTTGTCTTCGCATATCTTAAAGTATCTTCATCATGTTACATGTTAATTTGCTGTTCAGCCCCTGTCTATAAGTTTCCATTTCAGTGTATTTGAAAAATTGGCCATGCACATGAAAGCTCATACCTTGAATAAACCTTTGATGGTCTTAAAGGTGCCACGGGACTCTAAATGTGTTCTTCTTGGTACACATATTTAAGCACGTGGGAGAACAGAGATGTGCACCCAGATAACTGCCTACCAAATATTTGAAAGCACATGCAAATATGCGTGCGTGCACCCAGGCTGACACATATCCATGCCTCCACAAAGGGAAGCCCACATTCATGTTTATTTGTGCATTCACACACACAACACAGAACTGTAAGCAAAGACAGAACTCAGTCACATATTTCTGTACTATGAGGTATGCATAAATGCATGCATGCACGCTTCACTTTGCAGCTACACTGCAAAAGGTCTTAATTATCCTGGTGCTTATTCTCTGTTTACCCTTGTGCTGCTGGGAACGGATTTTAATTAAATGTACTTATTTAGATAGGTGTACCCCACTTTCGTCCCCAATGGGGAGCCCAAGTGGCTTCCAACCTTGTTCTGTCCCCCTCCATCTTATCCTCACAACCATGTGTCAGACAGGCTAGGCTTTCCACACTTGGATCCCATCCCTGGTTTTATCAGAGTTCAACTCGCGACACACCTTGCATTCATCCCTGGTTATAACAGCATCTGTTTATCCCAGGACAAGTGTGGGGTGAAACTGGGGTGACCTCAATGTAATGTGGAAACAAAAAATACCCCAAGATCAGGGCTATT
>NW_015169826.1:158049-196720 GCF_001447785.1 Gekko japonicus | reverse complement strand
TTGGCCTAATATGCTAATGTGTTTCTGCTGTTGGGCGTGGCCTATTATGCTAATGAGTTCCTGCTGGGCTTTTTCTACCAAAAAAGCCCTGCTCGAGATAATTACAGGGGTGAACTTGAGTGTAGTATAGAATGTAAGTTCGGGGACAGGGTTGAACCAGGATTTAAGGTCTAGTGCGGAATCACTCCAAAAGAGTGACTGGCTACCTAGTACACTCCCATGCAGAGCAGGGATTCGAAACCGGGTCTCCCAGGTTCTAGTCCAATGCTCTAACCACCACACCATGCTGGTACTTAGGGTAGAATGGCTTCCATCCTCTAGGCCGCCATGCTCAGAAACCCCTAGGTTTGCCGAGCCCCATTTGGGAAATAGAATTTTTTTGGGGGGGGTGGAGCCTAGGAAGGGCAGGGTTTGGGGAGGGACCTCACTGGGGCATAACACCATAGAGAGTCCGTCCACCCTCCAAAGCAGCCATTTTCTCCAGGGGAACTGATCTCTGTCGTCTGGAGACCTGTCGTAATCCCAGGAGCGCTCCAGCCCCCCACCTGGGGGTTGGCAACCCGAGACAACCCTCGCCCCGGCTTAACTGGAGTCAGAGTTTAAACCCGGAATCACTATTGCCAGAGGTGCTTTTTTGTGCCAAGCATGCAACGGTGTATTAGAGGCTGAACGATCCGTGCTTGGTGACAAGACGAGTTGATTGTTCTTTGTTCCAAGCAGCCGAGACACAAAGCACACCCACCTCTACGGGTGGAACCAATCTGGCACTCTGCAGAGCTGTCTTAATGTGGATTTTTCCAGTTTGGGGGGGGGAGCAGGACCGACACTGCTGTGAACCTGGTACCACCCGTTGGCTTGCTTCTCCACACTCAGAGCGCGTCTTCAATCCCTGCCTTTGTCAATCCACTTACTGGACCTTTTGTTCTTACCTCCAGATGCATCCGACCTCAAATGTAAAGGCTACCTTGAACTGCTTAGGGGAGGAATGAAATAGTACGAACACATTTGCGTGGGGCTATCTCTTGCTGAAGAACGAGAAACCGATTGGGAAGCTCTGTATTCCTCTGACACATCATACAGTTTCTCAAGGCTTTGTTTCCTTAGAACCAGAAGAGCTAGAAGCACAAGTTGCAAAGAATTAAGTTCCGTTCTTGGGATCCCATGTCAGCCAGCAGACTGGGCAACAGAGGACATGTTCCCCACTTCCCAGTTCAACAGCTCTGAGATTCCGAGTCTGACCCCCGTAGTATATTTGTGTGTTTGAAGGACAAATACACATCTCCAAAGTGCTGGTTCTTACCTTTAAGGCCCCTAATTGGTTGCAGACGAGGGCGTCTGGAAGACTGCCTGCTCCCACACAATCCTGCCCAGTCGTTAGAAGCGCTGTTCTTTGGGAAGCTAGAACAGGGCCTTCTCTGTGGTGGCCCCTCATTTGTGCATCATTCTCCCTGCCGCACAGCCACCCAGCACTTATATCTGCTGGTGTGTGTTGTGAAAACATTTTATTTCCCCCGGGCTTTCAACAGGCCCTAATAATAGTTTTTGCCGCTTTCCATTGATGCTTTTGGCTCAGCACCAGTTTAGTTGGTTGATGTTGCTAGTGATTCTGCTGGTTCTGACTTTGAATTCGTTTGTTTTCTGGCTGCGGGTGCATTTTAAGCTTGTTTATAAGAGCCAAACTACGGTTTACACAGAGCTGTTTTGGCACCTGAAAAGTTGCAGGGTGGGGGGGGGGGGGGGGGGGGGAGACGAGATCACCTGGTGCCTCTGCAGCATGGGCCTGCCCAGGACCGGGCCCACACAAAAGGTTTTTAAATGGCTAAATTTTCCTCTAAAATGGCATGGCTGGTCATAGGTTGAACCCGGAACCGCTGTACTGTGTCGTTTGGCCCTCAGCCATCTCAAGAAGCCCGATTGTCAGAAGACAGAAACTAGAGGCCAAAAGACCCACAACACTGGAAACCCAACTTGTTGCTTGTCATCCTCAGCAACAGGAGATGATACAGAGTTGGGGACAATACAGATCAGGCTGTGGCACAGGGAAGGTGTGTGTGCGGGGCAGTCACCTCTTATCCCTGGCCTGTTTCTCTGATTCAAACTGCCCTGGACTGCTTTTAGCTGTGGAGTCTTGTGAGCAAACATTCTACTTTGTGAGCCACTGGCGTTAAAGGTGTGAGCGAGTGATTTCGCTACTGCATACATTAGTTTGCTCTGGAGCCAGTGCCGGATTTATGCATAAGCTAAATAAGCTACAGTTTAGGGCCTCGCAATCTGCTGGGGCCTCAAATAAAAACACAATATAAAAATGATTTCAAATATTAAAAAGGTGTATATATTAAATTTTTCTGAGACCAGCTGATGTAATTTAAAACAGTAGGGGGCCTCTGGGTTTTGTATAGCTTAGGGACTCAGCAAGTCTAAATCCGGCCCTGTCTGGAGCCATCCTTCCTGAGCGAAAACAAAAATGTGTGAGCCAGAGGATAAAAAACTGTGAGCTAGCTCACACTAACTCAGCTTAGAGGGATGATAATCAGGCAAATTAGGTTTTAGAAGGGGCAGTTAACCCCCCCAACCCTTACCCCACAGCTATTTTTCAGTGAGAAACCCAGCCCCACACATACAACACTTTGGGAGATTCAATCACAGAATTTTGATCTTCATGTACATCACGCTACATGCACTGTGCCTGGTTACCGACACCGCAGCATACCTTTATCCGACTTGAGAATCCACCCCCAGTGACTGCCTGGCTGTCAAGGCTGCTCATGCTTGCCCCCCCCCCCAAAGAACCACCCTAGGGAGGGTTGGAAACATCTTTATGGATTTTATTAAAATAGGAAACTCAGACCAGACCCCAAAATGCCAAGGGAAATCAACAGACCTTTTTAGAGGCCGGAAGTGCAGTCCCCGCCAAACCCCGCAGTCCCACCCCCAGATTATTACAAATTAAAAAATACCTCCAAGCCCCTCTGTCTCTGGGGGGCACACCGGCCATGCCTGCCATCCCATAGTAATAATACTAGTCATAAAAAATTCCCCCGAACCCTGTGCGCCTGGCATCCCCGCGTGCTCCAAAGGGGTGGGGGAGACCCTGGCACCACCAAGACCTTCCGTCTCTTTATTTAATTTATTTATTTTGTATATCCCGTTTGGATGAAAATAGAATTTTGACGGAAAGCGGCTCAAAATAAGACTTTTTTTTTTTACCCCCTCTCTCCCTTTTCGCCTGGGTTTCTTTTTCTTCCTACAGTTCATTCCCGTAACGCCCAAAGAAAAACAAATCCGGTGATCCTTCCTTCCTTATTTGTTCCGTTCTGTTGTTTTTCTTCTTCTTCTTCTCTCTCTTTCTTTTCTTTTCTTTAAAGTAATACAGCAGGTAGTTGGATACAGAAACAGCCCCATCTGTATAAAAAAAGTCTCCAATGTAAAGGGAGAACGGTAGAAAAAAAAAGGGGAGGGGAGAGAAAAAGAAAGAAGGTCAAGGTGAGGGTGAGAATAGTACCTTGTTCTGCAACCGAGAAAAAAAAAGAGAGAGAGAACATAAAAGGCTAAGTTGGTGAGAACCGGTGTCCGCTGGGGCGGGGGACTTAGCATCCAACATCTGCCACGGCGGTGGAAAGACCTGTGTGTTTTTTATTTGGTGGGGAGGAGGAGTCGTCCCTCAGCATCCCCCCCCCCACTACATGTACGAATACACTGCCACCCTCCCGCCACGCAACTATCCCCCATCGCCTGGGTCTGCTGGCCGTCATATTTGTGTCTCTTGGACGTTCTCTTTAGAGCTGCTCTTGAACAAGAGAGGTTCATGGATGGAATTGAGCATGGGGTTCTTGGAGCCACAGGTCAGGGGTCCGCCGCCACTGTTGTTATTGTAGTGCGCCTTGAAAGCAGCGTAGTGGTTGAGGTGATCGTGCTCGATGGCGGGGAGCGACAGGTGGCTGTCGCCGGGGCCCCCGGCTGCGGCGGGCAGCTCGTCTTCGACGTTGATTATCTCGATGGTGCGGGTGGGCCCATGGTGCTTGTGGAGCTGGTGCTGCTTGCGGAGCTTGTAGAAGACGATGAGCATGACGGCGGCCATGAAGGTGATGGCCACGAAGCAGCCGATGATGATCTTGGTGGTCTTCATGACGTCGTCCAGGTCCTTCATGCCACTCTCCGTCACATCGGTGATCGGGATGGTGAACGGCTTCTCGGTGCTGCGGGTGCTGCGGGGCGTCAGCGAGGTGGTGGAGTAAGTCATGCCCCAGCCTTGGGACGGCGTCGGACCGGGATCCTTCTTAGCAGGGGTGGCCTCGTCTTGGCCTGAGTCCATGGTCTCCACAGTCACCGTAGTGAAGTAGGTGTAACCTGTGGTGGCTGGATCTACAGCCGAGACGTTGAGCGTGGCCGAAGCCGTGGTGTTCCCTGCTGAATTGGTCACCATGCAGGTGTACTGCCCTGTGTCTTGGACCGTCACGTTGGTGAAGTTGAGTGTGCCATCATGAAGGACTGAGATGCGCACTCGGTAAGAACCGTGTGTCATCAGCGTTCCATTGGGCGTCAGCCAGTTGACTGAAGTCATGGAAGTCCCCGTCCGGCATTTCAGCTCGGCCGCCATCCCCTCTGTTACGTTAAGGTCAGTGGGAGGCTCTACTATAACGGGGGCATAGCAGGTGAAATGGCTTTGATCCAACTCTCCGATATACCGCCCTTTGAGGTTTGGCGGCGCATGGCAGCGGGCGCAGCAAGTGGTGTTGTTGGGCACGGTCTCTTTGAGCCACCAGCTGAGCCACAAGACGTCACAGTTGCAGTGCCAAGGGTTGTGGTTGAGATGGACCCGCTCCAGGCGATGCAAGGGGGTGAAGAGATCATGCGGCAAGGACATCAAGTTATTGTGAGAGAGGTTGAGCTCCTCCAAGGACTTGAGGTCGTCGAAGGCATTGCGTTCGATGGTGGCCACCTGAGCGTGCATCAACCACAGCTTGCGCAGGCTGGTCAGCCCTTGGAAAGAACCGGGCCTGATCATGTCCAGGCGGTTCCCAGATAGCTCCAGTTCCTCCAGCCTCACTAAGGCCGTCAAGTTCGGGATGTCTTTGAGGTTGCACATGCCCAGGTTCAGGTAGCGCAAGTTGACCAAGCCTTCAAAGGCTGCCTCGGAGATGTACTCCAGCTTCTTGAGTTCCCCGAGGTCCAGGCGGCGCAGGGAAGGGACTCGGTTGAAGGCATATGAAGGGATGCTCTCGATGGGGTTGTTCCTCAGCCACAGCTCCCTCAACTTGGAGAGGTACTCAAAGGCCTGAGTGGGAACGGTGGTCAGCCGGTTGTCGAAGAGCTCCAGCGTGTTGAGGTTGGGCAACCCATTGAAGGCCCCGACCTCGATCTTACGGATCAGGTTCTTGCTGAGCTGCAAGATCTCGAGATGACGAAGGTGCTTGAAAGTGTCAGTCTTTATAACCTGGATGTTGTTCTCCTGCAGGTTGAGGTACCGCGTGTTGATCGAGATGCTCTCGGGGACCTCCACCAACTCCCGGCGCGTACAGATGACCCGGCTGGCTTGGTTGCTGCAGGAGCAGGCGGCCGGGCAAGAGGTGGGGGAGGCGCCGCCCCAGACGAGCGACGGCAGCCAGAGGAAAAAGAGGACCAGATGCTTCCAGACCATCCTAGAGACTCCGGGTGCCAGCAAAGGCTTCCGAGTGCAGCGGCGGGTGGCCATGCCCAAAGGTCATGCTTCGGTGACCAGCAGGGTGCGGGCTCCGGTTTTTAGAAACTGGGGATGACAAAGACAGAAAGAGAGAGGGAGAAATAAGACACAATCTGGTATCGGGTCTCAGAAACATGGCAACAATCGGAGGCTCTACGGCAGGGGTCCCCAACACGGTGCCCGTGATGCCCACTGATACTGTGCCTGGTGTCCTGCCAAGGGTTTTGGAAAGCGGGCAAGGCCAGATGGGGCTTTTGGCCAGCAGGGCTTCTGAATGGCCATGGGAGGGGAAGGGGAGGGGAAATGAATGGCCATGGGAGATTTGATTGGCAGTGCAGATTTAAAACAAAAACAAAACATTGTTTGGCAGGAGCTGCCCCCACTGCACAAGTATACACAGTCTGCGTGACTGAAGTTGAGCCGAGGAAGCCATTTTGTGGCTGGCTAAGCCTCCTGGGGTGGCCGATACGTGCCTGCTCTGTTGTGACAGACTTCCAAAGGTGCCCGCTGACTCAAAAAAGGTAGAGGACCCCTCCTCTAGGCCTTAGAGTCACCCAAATGGAAGTCATTTGCCGCCGGTTCAAGACAAAGGGTTGGATCCAGCCAGTTTTTCCACTGTTACAGAAAGGGAGGAGGGAGCACTTCTAGTCACACACATACACCCCATAAAAGATATGCTGGGGATCATAAACATGTATATGTTTAATTTCTTTGTCACTATAAAAACAATAAAAATGTTTTAAAAAGACAAAGCCCCACATGGGATGGGTTCTGTAATAAACAGGGGAAAGTGAGCAAGGGTTAGTGCGAAGCTGGCTGAATCCAACCCAAAGATGATCTTCCATCTATGCCAGGGGTGTCGAACTCATTTGTTATGAGGGCCGGATCTGACATAAATGAGACCTTGTTGGGCCGGGCCTTTTGTGCCATAAAATGTAATGCCAGGTAGTGGAGATATAAACTTTATAAAGGACACAAACACAAAGGTGTTTTTTTTTACTTAAAATAAAAACATGCTTAAAATATCAGCATTCTTGCAATGTTTTTGTTTATTTAACTGTGTCTGATAACTGACACCTCTTGCTCTGAATTATTGCATCAAAATGTCTGTGCTGTTGCAATCCCGAGTATGCTGTTCAGGTGTGTATCTGTAAGCTGCTAACCTACGATGACGCAGCAGCAACAGAACTGGAAGAAGAAGCAGAAGACAGCCAGTTCCACTGTGGACCTGAGAGAAGACCCTCCGGGGGCCTGATCCAGCCCCCGGGCCACATGTTTGACACCCCTGATCTATGCCATTCATCACTACAAGAGGGGGTTACTAGATGGCTTTTAAAAATGAAAATGAAAATAAGACATTCCTTAGCTATGACAGATAAACAGAACATGATTGGCTCAGAGGCACTATCCCTGATGCAACAGATGAAGTACACCACTCATGTGTCCTCAAGGCCAATGCTGCTGTTGTGCTCATAATGCTAGACACTTGGTGTGGCCCAGCAAGGGAAGACTTGCCTTCTCGTATTACCAACCAGTCGCTTGGCTTCCTGGGGCCTCTCCGGGATGCACACTCAGCCATGGGGTCTAGTACGTGCTTTCTAATTGATCGATACTTCTAAGAGGGTAGTGCTCTGATAAAGCTACTTTCCCCATATGAGCCAAGAAGGCATGTGAAAACATGCTCTGTACCCGCCCAACACTGTGCCTTGTCAGGATCTGTCTAGTAGATGCAGTGGGCTCAGAGCAGCATATGTGGTTCTCCCTACCCCCTTTTTATCCTCACAACAATCCTTAAAACAAAGTTTGAGTCCAATGGAACCTTTAAGTAGGGTTGCCATCCCCCCAGTCGCGGTGGGGGTTCACCCGAATTTGGGGCCCCCAATCCACTGCTGGCCAGCTGGCTGGTGGGGAAAGCACCACGCCAAAAAGCCCCCTCCTGTGGCACCGGCATAATGACATTGTACAACACTCAGGACAATGGAACCCCAGGGCTTAACAGAGATACTGTCTTCTTATTTCACTTATCGCACTATACATGCTCAGTCACTCAGTTCTCACTTATACCCAGAAATTAAACTTTGTTGGTCTTAAAGGTGCCACTGGACTCAAACCTTTCTCATATCTGTTGTTAACCCCCTTATTATCTGTATGCCAATTTGCTGCTCTTTACATGTCTTAACAAATGTGTTATTCTGATCTTAGCTGTATTTTTTTTTGCTCAGTTACTTATGCATCTTGACTCTAATTAGCTCTTCCTGGCACCTAACCCCCCCTACCTGTATGTAACACTTGAGGAAATCTGTTTCTATATATTTGAAGAAGTGTGCATCTACACATGTAGAGTCTCTCTGTTCTCACATGTACCCAGGGTTGAGCTTGCTTGGTCTTGGGGGTGCCGCTGGACTCAGGCTTCCTTCTCAGATCTGTTTGTTAGCTCCCGCATTTGTGTGCTGATTTGCTGCCATTCATTGATCTTGCCGCCTTGATCCAATCTCAGCTTCATTTACGCATCTGAACTCTGACTGGTCCTCCCTGACGCTTCCACACACACACACACCACCTACCTGTATGTAAGGCTTGAAGAACTTTTGTTTCAATTTGTCTGAGGAAGTGTGCTTGCACACGAAAGCTTACCCCTTAAATAAAACTTCGTTGATCTTAAAGTTGCCATTGGACTCAAACTGTGTTCTGCTGCTTCAGACCAACATGGCTAGCCACCTGAAACAATCCTGTAAGGTAGCCTAGACCTGAAAGAGAGTGATTGGCCCAAGGGTGCCCAACAAGCAGAGGTCGATTCGGGGGGATCGCAGTTCCCCCGGGTGAGGTGCAAGGGGCGGGGCACACGACGAAGCCCCGCCCCCTGCTTCCGGCCGCCCTGCTTCCGGCCCTCATTCAGCCAGGAGGAGGCAGGAGAAGAGGGAGGGTAAGTTGCTTCCTCCCCGCCTCTCCCCACCCCTGCCTGCCTGGGCCAGGGAGGGCCTTGGCGGGGCTTCCTCGCACTCCCGTCGGCCTTGCAGGTCCACCGCCGGGCCCCTGATGTCAGGGTGTGTGGCATATGCTAATGAGTTATGCTAATGAATTCCCCTAGCTCTTTTTCTACGAAACGACCCCTGCCAGCAAGCATTGGAACTCAGGGCTTCCAGGTTCTATTCCAGTTCTCTAACCACTCTACAATACTGCCCCAGTTAATATCAGTACTGATGGCCAGTTGTTATCAAAGAGGCTTGTCCATTGTGGCTGATACTCCCCTGGAAGATTTCTGGAAGTATAATGTGAAATCTGTTGGTCTGTGGCCTGGCCTACACATTCATCCAACCAAGGTAGTTGAACTCCACTGCTTCCGACTCCACTGCTTCCGAACATGTGGAATGCAGGCGGGGAAGCTGCATTTTTAGAACGCTCTCTGACGTTCTAAAAAAGAAACCTTCCAGCAAGCCGAAGACTCATCAGGGAAACCTTTTCCCTGCTGTGTGGCTTTTCTATTTGCATGCACGGAAAGGTGAACTTCAGTATTTCATGACCCTGTTTCTCCTTCATTCTGACGCATATGTAGACCAGGCCTTAGTCACGGGAGGCGACTAGGACCTGGCTTACAGTATCATCCCACTGGGGTACCCTATTTACCATCAGGCTGCTCCAGAAAGCGTGATTCGGGGATGTCCTTACATGACTTGGCCACGTGGTACAGTCCTGATATTACCCATGGGCAATGGAGGCATCCCGAGAAGGAGCAGCCATATTAGATCGGACCAAGTCTGGCACCCACTTTCCAGTCGTGTCCAGACAGAGACCGTGGAGGAGCCCAGAAGCTGGACGATAGCCCTCCCCTGACCATCCCCCCGCCAGCATCTGACATGCAAGCACTCTGCCTTGAAGCCCGAGGTCTGTTCAGCTCCCATGCAGTGTTCCCTCTAAGCTGAGTTGGTGTGAGCTAGCTCACAGTTTTTTAGCTTCCAGCTCACACATTTTTGTCTTAGCTCAGGAAGGAGGGCTCCAGAGCAAACTGATTTATGCAGCAGCCAAATTGCTCGCTCACAACTTTAGTGCCGGTAGCTCACAGAGTAGAATTTTTGCTCACAAGACTCAACAGATTAGAGGGAACATTGCGAGTCCCATGCCTAGGAGTCAACGGCAGACTCACAAATCCGTCCGGTCCCCACCTCAGAAATCCACCTAAGCCAGTGGCCATCCCAACGTCTTGTGGCGGCAATTTTTTTTTTTTTTCAAACTTCTATCCCACCCTCCCCACAAGTGGGCTCAGGGCGGATCACAGGGCCACACCAGTAAACAGATTAAAACCATTAAGAGCAATCATTTAAAACAGATTGCACTGTCTGTTTGCTTGGCAATCTCCGGAACTGGTGCCGCTGGGTCTCTACGGTCTGCCCGGGTCATTTCGTAGAAAAAGAGGTGCAGGAGCTCATTAGCGTAACTCATTAGCATAACTCATTTGCATATGCCACACCCCCTGACATCACCGGAAGTGTGTCAGAAGGCAACACCCACCGCTCAGGCTCCACTGGACTGTTTTGGATTGCTAGCTATTGGGGGGGGGGGAGCTTGTATATATGGCATCTCATATATCCACAATGGCTAGGATTTTTGGCCTAGGTGGCCGAACTCTCTCTGGCCAAACTGCCTCAAGGCTGGTGCGTAGGGTCGGCAACTTGTAAAATAGGTCTCTCTTCCTGTCTTTTTAATATAGGTCAGTTTGATGTGCAGCAATTATCAGTTGATGTTATTGGCTCTCCTGCCCTTTTGCACTCACTAAATCTCTATTAAAGGGACAGGACGTTCCCCCCCCCCCCTCTAGCCAGTGGGCAACCTTGCTGGCAGGCCACCAGCCATGATGTTATCAGAGAAGGACAGCAAGGTGCAGAACAAGAGAGCGCACCTGTCCTTTGGGGTGTGAAATGAAAGCATACCCTCAGAGACCTCTATCTCACTGTGGCATTGGGGCTTGCACATATTCAAACCAGTACATGGCACATCTAGGACTATGCCACTTCCAAATGCACACAAGAGGGGCTGTTCAACTGAATGCTTCCTCACAGCACAAAACTATCTGCAGATGAAAAACTGACACATCAAGGAAAATCATAGAATCAGAGTTGGGAGGGCCCCCCAGGGTCATCTAGTCCAACCCCCTACACAGTGCAGGAAATTCACAACTACCTACCCCCCACTCCCCCAGTGACTCCTGCTCTATGCTCAAAGGAAGGCAAAAAAACCCTCCAGAATCCCTGGACAAAATTGCTTCCTGACCCCAAAGTGGCGATCGCAGAGGTCATTTCAGAGGGGGGGGATCGCGGGGGATCGCAGTTCCCCCGGGTGACGTACGGGGGGCGGGGCACATGACGAAGCCCCGCCCCCTGCTTCCAGCCGCCCCACTTCCAGCCCTCATTCAGCCAGGAGGAGGCAGGAGAACAGGGAGGGTAAGTTGCTTCCTCCCTGCCTCTCCCCACCCCTGCCTGCCTGGGGCCAGGGAGGGCCTTCGCGGGGCTTCCTTGTACTCCCACCGGCCTTGCAGGTCCACCGCCAGACCCCTCATGGGGCTCAGCAGTGGAACTGCAAGGCTGGCGGCGGCGGCGGGGACCATTGGGGGCGGGGTGTGTGGCCTTATGACACACTTCCGGTGATGTCAGGGGGTGTGGCCTTATGACACACTTCCGGTGATGTCAGGGGTGTGTGGCATATGCTAATGAGTTATGCTAATGAGTTCCCCTAGCTCTTTTTCTACGAAACGACCCCTGGGCAATCGGCATTTCCCTGGGTGTGTAAGGCAAAGCAAACCCCTGATGGGAAGGCTCTCTGTTTGGATTTGTTTTATGCAGGGATTTTTAAAAACACAGTACAGAATTTAATTCTGCAGTTTCCCCCACCTCCTACAGTCCAAAAATGTTACAGTTTCAGACTATACTATGTAAAGTGGGTCACCCAGAATGCGTGTCTTTCCAGAACTTGTCACTATACAATTTTGCGCTTCCCTTCTGATCCTTCACGCATGCACAGAATTTGAAGCATCGTTTCCAAGAAGTTAAGTCCCTTTGAACTCAGTAGGGACTTGTCTCTGAATAGATATGTTGAGGATCAGGCTATGACTCAGATTGCATTATGGCTGGGTGGGCCTGCAAATGCATCCAAGTCGTTCAGACGAACTGGCTTTAAACAGGCAGTGCAGACAACTCTAAGATTCAGAGCAACTCCCGTGCTCTCCTGGGCAGAAATGCATGGATAATTTCATTTTTTAAAAATTCAGAACCCTTCATATTTCCTTACTTAATGTAAGGGGGCATCAGTAAGGGCAACCCAAAAATGTAGCAATTCACCCATTATTCTCAAGCAGTGGATTCTCAGAGCCTTCTTCCAGTGTTTTTGTTTTGTTTTCTAAACAGTGTTGACTAGCTTAGGAAAGTAACAGGGATCTATGTTTATACCATAAATGTACAGTTACTCATCTGGAGCCATAGCAAGAGGGTGAAGTATACATCTAAATAAACAGATTTCTATCCCCCGCAGGCCATTCCCAGATGCAAAGACATGTTGCCTCTATTGAAACACAGTCATTATGACATCAGACTGGAATGCACCAATCTGAATGGCTTCCTGCCTGGCTGTTCTGCATGTCACCATTTCATTGGCTGCCAAAGACTCTTGGCTAAAATGACCAATACAGAGGCCAAGATGAGATGGTGAGAGGGAAAAGGACAGAACAGGGGAATCCTTGTGGATGAATAATCATCATGACTGAAAGCTACAGAGAGCTGTCAGTTGAAATCCCAGCAAATCTGTCTAGCGCATTTTTCTCCTGATCTTAAGAACGTAAGAGGAGCCATGTTGGATCAGGTCAATGGCCCATCCGGTCCAGTGCTCGCTGTCACACAGTTGCCAAACCTCAGGTGCCATCAGGAGGTCCACCAGTGGGGCCAGAACTCCAGGAGCACTACCAGCGTCGCCCCCCCCCCCCCGAGCTCCAAGAATACAGAGCATCACACAGTGTTCCATCTATACCTTGTGGCTAATAGCCACTGATGGACCTCTGCTCCATAAATTTATCCAATCCCCCTCTTGAAGCTGTCTATGTTTGTAGCCGCCGCCACTTCTTGAGGCAGTGAATTCCACTCTTTGAATGAAGATGTACTTCCTTTTATCTGTTCTAAACTTACTGCCCATTAATTTCATTGAGTGCCTATTTGTTCTCGTACTGTGAGAAAGGGAGAAAAGTACTTCTTTCTCGACTTTCTCAATCCCACGCATAATTTTGTAAACCTCTATCACGTCACCCCTCAATCATTGTTTCTCCAAGCTAAAGAGCCCTAACCTCATTAACCTTTCTTCACAGGGAAGGAGTTCCATCCCCTTAAATCATTTTAGTTGCCCTTTTTTTTGCACCTTTTCCAATGTTATCATATCTTTTTTGTGGTGTGGTGACCAGAACTGTACACAGTATTCCAAATGAGGCCGCACCATAGATTTATACAGGGGCATTATGATACTGGCTGATTTGTTTTCAGTCCCCTTCCTAATAATCTCCAGCATAGTGTTGGCCTTTTTTATTGCAGTCACACACTGAGTCAACATTTTCAGTGAGTTATCTACCACAACTCCAGGGTCTCTCTCCTGGTCATTTACCACAAGTTTGGATCCCATCAACATATATTTATAGTTAGGATTTTTGGTTCCAATGTGCATTACTGTTGTGGGTCAGCCAGGGCTCAGTGATAGTGAGGACCCCTCAGGAGAAGAGGAGCCCCATGTAGGCAGCTCTGAGTCAGCAGAAGCCAGCAAGCAGGAAGATGAGCTGTAGGCTTGTCAGGGTTCACAGCCAACAGCTGGTGCAGAGCCACCCTCGTACCCCATTCAACAGGTGAAACTCAGTTGATCATTTCCAGCCCTCCAGTATCACCCACACCCTTAAAGTGTCGCAGATAGAGGCTAAGAACAGAGCTACAGGAGAGACGACAAAGTGCACGCCTCCTGGCCCAACGCCAGCTGCTTGCTGAGAGCAAAGATGAGTAGCTGGAGGATTACTCCTGAGCAGCTGGCAGCAAGCAGGACCCTTAAGCATATGGCTATAAAACCCAGCCAAGGGAGGCTGTTAGGTGTGGAAGCAACAAGCTGAAATTCCTCTGACTCTATGATCACAGTGCATTGGATCCTGCCTTACTTCTGTGACTCTTCAGACCATTCCCTGACTCTGCCTTTTGTCTTGTCCCTGAACTTGCTTGTGGATGACTCTTGGACTTTTAGACCTTGCTGTATGGACTGAACTTGGACTGGACTTTGACTATGCTGCTTGAGTTGGTACCCTTGCCTTCTTGCTCCAAGCTTTCACGGCGCAGTCTGCAATGTTCCCAGCCTGGCTCCTGACGATTACTTTGCACTTGCCCATGCTGAACCTCATTTGCCACATTGATGCCCAGCCTTGACAGAGCGCTCTGGAGCTCCTGCCCTGAACGACAGTGTCATCTGCAAACTTAGCCACTTGACTGCTCATTCCCAACTCCAAATCATTAACGAACAAGTTCAAAAGCACCAGACCTAGTACTGAGCCATGCAGTACCCCACTGCTTACCACCTTCCACTGTGAAAACTGCCCATTTATATTCACTCTCTAAAGATTACTGAGACAAGATCTTCCTTTACAGAATCCATGCTGATTCTTCCTCAATAGCTTTTGTTCATAATGTGCCTACTAATTCTGTCTTTAATAGCAGATCCCATCAATTTACCCAATATCAACATTTGACTGATAGGCCTATAATTTACCAGATCTCCTCTGGAACCTTTTTTAAAGATGGGGGTTCCATTAGCTACCTTCCTGTCCTTGGGAATGGAGGCAGATTTTAAATCTTCCTCCAAAGGTGGTATGCACGGTTCTCCCCTTTCCCTTTTACCCTCAAAACACCAGCCCTGTGAGGTAGAGAGGCTGAGAGAGTGCCTGGCCCAAGGTCATCCAGTGAGTTTAATGGGCAAATGAGGCTTTGAAACTGGGTCTCCTCAACCCATCTAATACTCCATCCACTATACCAGACTGTATGTCACTGAGTCTAATTCCAAGCCCTGAAGCAGTAGGAGTCCTGTCCAATATTACTTATTTTATTTATTTATTTATTTTGGTTTTAAACCGCCCTTCCACGAAGGACAGGGCTCTGGGCGGTGTGCAAAATCATTAAAAACCAATTAAAAACCAACAAAACACAGCAAGTAGCCTAGAAGATGGCGCTAAAGACTCTAATGGTGCCACTCCCTCATGGTGAGTCAAGGGGTTGAAAGGCCACGAAGATGGACGCCGCCACCGTCGTCCTCAACCAAACGCCTGGCGGAACGTCTCCGCCTTACAGGCCCTGTGGAACTGCATCAAGTCCCAAAGGGCATGGATTTTATTTGGCAGAGAGTTCTACCCTGGCTCTGGTCGAGGACAGCCAGATATCTCTTGGGCCAAGGACCATGAGGATCTTCAAGTATGGACATCAGTTGGTCTTCTTCACTAGGTGGGCCTGTCGTATTTTGATATGTGAGGCAAATGCCAACTGGTCCCACCTTGACTCTGGCCCTGTCTTCAAGGAAGGTCATTCCACGTCTTGGCTGTTCCTATAAATTGGGATCTTGTTCCCTTTAAGTTCACACTCATAGCTCTTGGCTGATTCTGAGAACACAGGCATTTCTTAATATAGCCCTGTCACTGTTATTTGATGCTGCATGCCACAGCTCTGTTGTGCATTGTTTGGTTTTTTCAATTGCCACGTTGGTATCACAACCCTCCTCCAGGCAGCTCAGGGCGGCGCATGCAGCCATATCCTGACTACGGTTGCCAATTGGCCAGGAGGAAAAGGTCCTGTCTGATTAGTAGAGCTTAATGTGTGGAAATGGGCAGCCGAAGGTTTTCACGGCAAATAAGTGACATCCCATTAAGCCTCTATTAAAGGGAAGGGACATTTTTCCCCTCCGGGCAGCTGGCAACCCTAATCTGGACCATATCCTCTGACATGTGGTAAGCGGAGATACAGGGACTTTCTCCAGGCTGCAAGTGAGTGGGCAGGATCTGAACCCAGACTTTCATCCCAGCACTATCCACTCCACCTCAGCTTTCCTTGGATGTATATACCCAGCGCCCTCAGCCTTCCTGCATACAGTTTGAATTCATCTCTATTTTCCTCCTTACTGGATTGCCAACATCCATTTTGAAAGGGAAGAAGAGACAAAGAAGAGATTGGATTTGTACCCCGCTGGTCACTTGGTGTCTCAGAGCGGCTGACAATCTCCTTTCTTCCCCTCCCCACAACAGACACCCTATGAGGTAAGTGGGGCTGAGAGAGCTCTTCGAGGACTACTTTTGAGTCTCTGAGAAAACTGTGACTGACCCAAGGTCACACCAGCAGCTGTATGTGGAGGAGTGGGGAATCCAACCCAGTTCTCCCAGATTAGAGTCCATGCTCCTAACCACTACATCGAGCAGACAGATGGCATGGATTGCCTGCCTTTCCTTCGTGTATCTCTACAACAACCCTCTGAGGTAGGCCACTTAAGCTCAGAGGTGGCAGCAGACCTGTAATCAATCTAACAAAGCTGTAAGGGATCTCTTCTATGAACCTCTTGTTCGAGTACAGCATTTTGCTCTTGGCAGCTCTCCACGCTTATCCAGACTCCCCACTTGTCTCACCTACACAAAGGCCTTAGTGACTTCACTGATCTTGGGTAATGAGACCAGGCCACTTAAATCTACCTGTGAAAAACAATACTGGCAACCCTTTAAACATCTGTACTTCCCTCACCAGCTGCCAGTTAACCAATGAATTGATTAGTTAATCACTCGAACTGAAATAAATCCATGTATTGACATTATGGGTGCCATTCTGAGATCTCAAAGGAAGTGTCAGATCATTTATAACTTAACAAACAAAAGCCTGTTGCTCACTGTCAGAAGGCAAACCATCTGTAATATATTTTTAATTCCCTGTTACAAGAACACACCAGAACGGTAACAGCAATAACAATAACCCAGTGTGCCTTTCACTTTTTGGCCCCAATTCAAACGGCAATCACATGAACACATAAAATTGCCTTATTCTGGATCAGACCCTTGGTTGATCAAAGTCAGTATTGTCTACTCAGACTGGCAGCAGCTCTCCAGGGCAGGAGGAGGAGGAGAGTTGGATTTATACCCTGCCCTTCACTATCCCAAGGAGACTCAAAGTTGCTTACAGTCACCTTCCCTTCCTCTTCCCACAACAGACACCCTGTGAGGTACGTGGGGCTGAGAGAGCTCTGAGAGAGCTGTGACTGACACAAGGTCACCCAGCTGGCTTCATGTGGAAGAGTGGGGAATCAAACCCGGTTCTCCAGATTAGAGTCCTGCCACTATTAACCACTACACGAGACTGGCAAACACTATACTATGAGGAATGACTACAGAGTTTGCCAAATGGATTAAAACTGCATAGGGATTTCAACGCTACCCACTCTGATAAAGTTTGTATACGAAACGAGATGCGATATGCATGGTCTGTTGTGGCGTTCATGCATTTGAATTGCTCCAAGTAAATTGGATATTGGAAAAGAACTCACAAGTCTATGAAGAATTTTTTAGCAAAGTATATCACGGTTGTTTTGCTCCCTTTCAACTTCCATCCCGTGATCTCTCTCCTTGGTTTGCAACCTCCAGGTGTCCCCTGGCGATCTCTCAAAATGACCTGATCTCCAGACAAGAGAGATCAGTTCCCCTGAAGCAAATGGCTGCTTTGGAGAGGGGCACCTATGGCATTAGGAGCGGCGGTGGCTCAATTGGTTAAGACGCTGAACTGCAGGCTGTGGAAGGTCAGTAGTTCAGCAGTTCGAGACCCGAGTTGCCACATGATGGAGTGAGCTCCCATCTCTAGTTCCAGCTCCTGCCAACCTAGCAGTTCGAAAGCAAGACATTGCAAGTAGATAAATAGGTACCACTTTGGTGGGAAGGTAACAGCGTTCTGTGCACCTTGGTGTTTAGTCATGCCGGCCACATGACCACGGAAACGTATTCGGACAGCGCTGGCTCTTCGGCTTTGAAACGGAGATGAGCACCGCAACCCTAGAGTCGGATTCGACTGGCTTTCGAGCAAGGGAACTTTTACCTTTACCTTTGGCATTAAACCCTGCTGAGCTGCCTCCCATCTCCAAATGCTGCCTTCCTGGGCTTCGCCCCCCCCCCAATCTCTAGGAATTTCCCAAATGGAATTGGCAACCCTATGGTGTTCCCCTCTTTTGCCACTTTTATGTGATAGCTGATAGCTCTAAGGAACACCTGTTGTCCACAGAGAAGTACTAAGAAACCACTGCTTGGGGGTGGAGGTGGGGAAAGAACCAGAGGGTCTCTTGCTGTGGACCCACCAAATCTGGTGCAGGCCCTAAAACTAAAGCTCACGGACCTCGTTAACTGTCCCACAAGTTAGAGGATTCCAGTGAAGGATGTTGCCCGGAACACGAAAACCAGCCAGATTTCATCAGGAAGGGCAGATGGAGGGTTAAATCGAGGCTGTGTTCCAGCCTCCATCAGAAATGCTCTGCAGTCTAGCCGAAAGGATTTGCTCAGGCAATTACATTCCTGGACGCCTTTGGGCATTGGAGAAAAGGAGAGGGAGAGGGCAAAGTTGAAACATTCACAGGGGGAGAATACATCTTTTGTTAACGAGACCTGGAGCACAAACAGGAAGCCGTGGCTAGGTCAGGATCTTGCAGAAAAGCAAGTGGGATCTTTGGATGAATGAAAGGGGAGGGAGGAGTGTGTGTGAGGGTGCCAGGCAATTATGCGTTTGGGGGACACAGCGTTGCTGAATGGCGACAGGAAAACTGGTGGCCGGTTTCTGTAAAGGGCATTGGAACGCCGGAGAAAGATCACGCAGGGTGGAATTGAGTATCAGGCTCAAAGAGGCCCAGCGTGTACCGGGCCCCCGGATAAAAAGGGGGCATTAAGCCAAGAATAGAGCCGGACCTAAATTCCATCTGCAAGAATTCTCCTCTCAGTGCTTCTTTGGGTATTCACCAGATATTCTCCGACGTCCAATTGCTATTTGATTTCAGTACTGGGTAGCTGACGCCTGACATTTGTTTTCAATATTGAATGTCTGAGAATTGACACTGTTTGGTAGCTGACATTTAATATTTTGACACTGGGTTGGATCCAGCCTGATTTTTTTTTCATTCACTCTTGCCCAGTTCTCCCACTAACTTCCACCCCTGTTCCAGATGGCTTTTCTCCCAACAGATCCCACGATCCTCAGCGTTTCCATTTTCGGGAGGCTCCAAGGAGACCCTTCCTTTTTTCCCCACCAGCGTCAAAGCTGGAGGGATCCAACTCAATGTTTGGTCTCTGACATTCAGTAATGTCTAGTATTTGACAGCTGGCAGTCTGCTTAGATTACTTGACATTGGGTGACACTCTAAACAACGAAGAACTGCCAGTGCTACGAAAGGCCCTGAATTTTAAGGCAAGGACTCAAATTTTGAAATTCCTCATTCGAAACCAGTTTAAAGGATAAAAGATAGATTTTTTTTTTAATTGCCAGCAGGACGCAACTTTTGCATCCTGGCTAAAAGGCAATGGAGGCAATTAAACACTGTTGACACCCCTGCGTTTGATTGTCCTTTGGATCAATGCGAGCCTGTCTAATGAGCCTTTGATGAAGTCTTACTCGGTGAGGATTTTAGATTATGTTTTATGTTTACGGCTGCATAGTCGTTTATTGCCTTTCAAAGGCGGTTATATCGTTTGGTAATTTTGTTATGGCCGATGGCGGAAGCAAATAAGCTAATTTGATGATGACGATAAAGTTGCCCAACCAAGCCTCATCCAGAACTTGAACTGTGAAATCAAAAAATGCTGGTCAGTTTCAAACCTTTCAAAAATAAAAAATACCCCCCCCCCGAAAAAAAAGAACTTTGTCTCAACTGGAGGCATGGATTTTCTTTGGGGGAAAAGCAGGATTGTATCCAGCCACTTTTTACATTAAGAACATAAGAGACACCAATGTTGGATCAGGCCAAAGGCCCATCTAGTCCAACACTCTGTCACACAGTGGCCAAAAATACCAGGTGCCATCAGAAGGTCCAGCAGTGGGGCCAGGACACTAGAAGCCCTCCCACTGTTGGCCCCCCCAAGCACCAAGAAGACAGAGCATCACTTGCCCCAGAGCCCCTATCTATACTTTGTGGCTAATAGCCACTGATGGACCTCTGCTCCATATGCCTATCTAATTCCCTTTTGAAGCTGTCCATGCTTGTAGCCGCCACCACTTCCCGTGGCAGTGAATTCCATGTGTTAATCACTCTTTGGGTGAAGAAGTACTTCCTTTTATCCGTTCTAACCCGACCGCTCAACAATTTCATGGAGTGCCCACGAGTTCTTGTATTGTGAGAAAGGGAGAAAAGTACCTCTTTCTCTACCTATTCTTTCCCATACATTCAGTTCCACCTAATCCCCTTTCCTCCTACAGCTGACGTCCCACATGGCTTTTGCCCATGCAGGGCTCATGAGATCCAGCATAGCCTTTTGGGATGGCACAAGGAATCCCTTGGTATAGGGATTGGCCTAGTATAGTCCAAGTTCATCAGATCCCAGAAGCTGAGCAGGGTCGGTACTTGGATGGGAGACCACCAAGCAGGGCCGGTTCCAGGTTTTTAGGTCCCCCAGAAAGAGAGCTCCCGGGGCCCCTTCCCTCTTTTACCCACCACCAGCCCCCCCCGTATGTGCCCTTCTTCCCTCCCCCCTGTCCACATGCCTCCCACCTACCTGTGTGTCCTTCCCCTGCAGACTTGTGAGCTCTCCCATTGCCCATGCTCACCACAGCATGCAGCCCTTTCCCCAGTGGCACTGGGCAGTGCATGCAGCTGGGAGCATGGTGGAGCACTAGCAACAAGTGAGGGGGGGAGGTCAACAGCAGTGGGCCCTGCCAGAAGCCCTGGGCCCTGGTAGCTGCCCACTGATGGGCGCCAGTCCTGCTACCAAGGAAGACTGTGCAGAGGAAGGCAATGGCCAACCACCTCTGCTACTCACCTGCCTTGACAGCCCCTGACTGGGGTAGCCATTAATTGGCTGCAACTGGACAGCACTTTCACACACACACACACACACACACACACACACACACACACAAATCCCTTCTGCCTTTTTCACCAGTGGAGAGAGAGACTGGTTGGATGCAACCCATTGTCTTCAGAACCTGCAGAGTTGGGAAGACATTCTGAAGCCCTAAACAATTTAAGAGACTTCATAGCATTACCAGATTGGGGGGATAATTAATAATTTTAGGGTTTTTTTTTTTAATTTAGAGGCCACTCATAATCTTAGGCCCACAGACCCAGAGGTGTCAAAGTCATTTGTTCTAAGGCCGGATCTGCCATAAGTGTCACTTTGTCGGGCAGGGCCAGAAGAAGAAGAAGAAGAAGAAGAAGAAGAAGAAGAAGAAGAAGAAGAAGAAGAAGAAGAAGAGATTGGATTTATACCCCGCCCTTCACTTGGAGTCTCAGAGCGGCTGACAAACTCCTCCCCCTCCCCCTCCCCACAACAGACACCCTGTGAGGTGGGTGGGGCTGAAAGAACTCTGACACAAACGGCTCTTTTTCAAGGACAGCTGTGCCAGAGCTTGTGACTGACCCAAGGTCACATCAGCAGGTGCAAGTGGAGGAGTGGGGAATCAAACCCGGTTCTCCCAGATTAGAGTCCGCACACTTAACCACTACACCAAACTGGCTGTGTGCCATAAAATGTAATGCCAGGTCCCAGAGATATAAACTGTATAAAGGAAAGCAGCTGGGAAGCTCTGAGTTGGTGTATCCTCACTGGAAGGCCTCATGGGCTGGGAGGGGGGTGCAAAGGAAAACCCACATAGGTGGACTGGAGAGCTAGAAGTGCAGCACAGGGCAGACACTCTCACGCTGCTTGACAGCTGCAGACGAGGCTGTTCCGCCACGCTGAAGCCACAATCGGAGTGGCTCCCCCCACTCCCCCCAAACAGTCTCCTGTTCCCTCCGTTGCACTAGTTGCTTGTCAGCTGCCTAAGAGACCTGGACAGGCGAGTTTCAGCCCTGCCCTACACTAAGGGTTGTCAAACATGTGGCCCGGGGGCCGGATCAGGCCCCTGGAGGGCTTCCATCAGGCCGGCAGTGGAACTGGCCATCTCCTGCTTCCAGTTCTGCTGCTGCTGCATCATAGCTTGCTTCGCCAGACTCTCTTAATCACTCAGCCATTTCAGGTTTTAACCTGGGTCCTAGACTCAGAACTCTGAGCATGAGATTTCTGTGGTGAATGTCAATAAATCAAAAGTAGGTTTGCAGCTTACAGAGCTAATGTTTTAAGCATGTTTTTATTTTAAGTTTTTAAAAAATCTTTGTGTTTGTGTCCTTTATAAAGTTTATATCTCCGCTACCTGGCATTACATTTTATGACACACATGGCGCAGCCCAACAAGGTCTCATTTATGTCAAATCCGGCCCTCACAACAAATGAGTTTGACACCCCTGCTATAACTGACTTAGCTAATAGATAAATCCAGCTCCGAGACCGTGATATAGATAGGCATCACCTGCCCTGAATTTGCTGGGGAAGGATTGTTATCCTGAACTAGCTGCCCATGCCTGCAAAAAGATGTAACTAGTCATGACTCTGGGCTCAGATTTTCCCAGCAATTTTAAAAAATGGAAAAAGCGGCTGCCCGAGATCCCATTTAGGAACGCCATAAATTTAACTGCAAATGTGTTTAACAATCCAACTTACTTTGTTCAGTTGTGATACTCAGATGTAAGCTGATCACCTGGGCTGCTCGGTTCACACTGAACAATTCAGATGCCTGGCGAACTGCTCAGCGCCAGGTTCTTTCAAAGCTGGGCATGTGCAAAAATACTGCTGATCCAAACAGATTAGCAGCTGCTCATATCACTAAGGGCTGCTCAGATGAACATTAAACAGGAGGAGTTATTTAAAAAAAAACGCAGCATCTATTTACAACTGATTTATATGATTTGTGACCAACTTAAACTACTTAAAAGTATTTAAATGACTGCCTGCCAACTGGAGCAGCAGCTCAGCAGTGTCTGCATGGCTGTATCTCAGTCTGCATGAAAACATGCACACATAGAAAACCTACTGCACTGTACGGCACTGTTAGGCAGGCATACGATGAAGCAAACTGGCGAACGGTCATGAATGGGTTGACAAACAAACAGCCTACTGAAAAATCGGTTCCCTGTTCAAGACTGGTGAACACCAGCAGGTGTTTTGAGCATCCCTCATCCCGTTTTGGATCTGGGCTCTGTGGGGAAGAGAGGGGATTGAATCCTTCCTGCACGGTTTTGCCTGTCGAAACCTCACCTCACCCCCACACAATAATTAGCTCTGAAGGAAAATTGCCTGTTTTCCCCCTGTAGTAACAGCATGTGCCTGTCTTTCCCCCCTAATAAATGCAAAGAAGTGGTTTCAATAGGGAAATCCTTCTGAGTGTGGGAGAATTAAACCCTTTCTCCCCTCCCTGCATGGCTCCAATCTGAATTGGGGCCCCATGCAGCCTGCTATTTCTTTTCTTTTTTTTTAACTTGGGGGTGGTGGTGAACCATTGGATCACAGATCTTCCAGTATCGCATCTAATTAGGCCCAATGACAAAAGATTCCATTGTGTTTAAATGGCTCACTCTTGTCCAAGACTGCAAGCAATTTTATGTGTTTGAGGGGGAATCTCTAGATTCCTGCAACCTCATGGGTAAAATTGTGGGCATGGCTGATTGATGTGTTTGCCTGTTTAATGAGTTCCTGCTCTATACCCAGGGCTGCGAGCGCACACAGAACTTTACATTAAAAAAAGAGAAAATACACCAAAAGGGCGCATTTCAGACTCCAAAGGGGGAGTTTACATTGTTAAGGACTGCTTTAGAGCAGAGCAGAAAAGAATAGTAAATTAATAACTTGCGCCTATTACTGCATATTACGTGATTAAAAACCCTCACTCTAGACATGAAAAGCCAGCTCAAACAAGGCGGCTCATCTGCATGCTCGGGTTGTCTCTATGTTTATTTTAAACGGCTTTTTGCAAACGCAGCCTTTGGGATTGCTTTATCAAGGAGGGAGAAAGAAAGGGGGATTTTTAACCCTTCCCTCCCCTGCCAGCTTCTCAATGAAAAAGGGCAGGGCTAGACTGCATTCCCCCATGCTAAGTAAGGAATCACGTTCTGAGTACAGAACTGGGAGCACCCATCTGATTGAAAGCTAGGGGTGCCAGCCTCCAGGTGGAGCCTGGAGATGTGGAATTACAGCTGTTTTCCAGATGACATAGATGAGTTTCCCTGGAGAAAATCACTGCTTTGGAGGGTGGATTCTATGGCATTACAACCTGCCAAGATCCCTCCCCTTACTGAACCTCGCCATCCAAAAGCTCCACCCCCCCACTCTCCAGAAATTTCCCAATCTGGAGTTGGCAACCCTATAAAAAGACCTGGGTGATGGTTCCACAGTATCGAGAAACTCATGGCTTCAATCAGCAATCCAGTTTTTAAAAATAAAAGAAAACTCTCTTAAAATGATGTAATCTGCCTTGAGTCTCAATGAGAAAGGGGGACTAAGAATAACATAAATAATAAATAAAATAAAAAACATCTCTGTCTCCTCCTGTAGTGTCACAAGAACAGTTTTTCAGTTCCTAGGCACAGAACATCATAACAATGAAAAATCATTGCAAATAGCTCAATACAATCTATATCACATCGCTGGGCCATGTGGTAATAGGAAGCAGATGCTATAATAAATGGAGAGAGAGGGTGGGAGGAAGGGAGAGGGAGGGAAGGTGAATGACTGCAGATTATTCCCCTCCAGGCACTGATGGGATTAGAATGGTCAAAATAGGATCAGAAATCTGCAGAGTGTCCAGGCACTTAACTGGGATGAGCAAGGCAACAGGGATTACAGATTAGTAGTAAGAAGGGGCAGATCTTGTATGTGTGTGTGTGTGTGTGTGTGTGTGTGTGTAAAATGCAGCGGAGTGTCTTTATGTCGTAAGCGCTTGCAGTGTTTCTCTACGGAAGTGCTAGCGGAATGTTCAGCATGGTGCTTGCCACTGCAGTCTCTGGCCGATGCTTGGCTCATGAGAAGTCACAGTCACACACACATGAGAAGACACAGAAGCCACCCAAGCCATGAACGGACAGGCTATAATAGATTTCACCAACGGCTTTGAGGCCAGATGGCTGAAGAATCAAGTGTGAAGGGGACAAGGAAGGGGAAGAAAACTGATAATACAGGTTAAATCTCAGGTCGTCCCCCCCCCCTGAGATAACAGTTTGGGGAGGATGTGATGTCACTTCCGTTTGATGCTCTAGGCTGCCCCCACCAGGCTGTATGGGGAAATTCCGATAGTGTCACTATGGAGAGGGCATTTTTTTCTCTCCCACTCCTTAATTTCTTGGGGGCCGGAAATTGGGGCTGAGGGTTGGTAATTCCCCACCCCAGGAAGGTAGATGGGAGGCCTACCTGTGATGGTCAGATGTGAATTACATAATTTGTATCAGGAGCACAACATGTGCGGAGAAGAGGTTTCAGCCTTCCTCCCTTTGCCATTTTCCCTATCTGAAACAGACTTCGGGGGGGGGCTGCTATTTAGGGAATACACATATTTCCTGGGTAGGGCTGCCAGCTTCCAGGTGGAGCCTGGAGATCTCCCGCTATCACAACTGATATCCCAATGACAGAGCTCATTTCCCCTGAAGAAAATGGTTGCTTTGTAGGGTGGACTCTATGGCATTGTACTCTGCTGAGGTCCCTCCCATCCCCAAACCCTCCCCTCCCCAGGCTCCACCCCCCCAAATCACCAGGTGTTTCCCCACCCAGAGCTGACAATCTGTCAGCTATGCTGCCATCGAGGGGGGTGGGTGGGAGATTGAGGCTGTTACTGACCGTCTTAATTCACTGGAATGTTAGCTTTCATTTCTCTCACAGTGCCTTATCATGCAGCCTGCTGTAGTGACCCTGGAGTTCTTCCCTGCCTTCTCTGACTTGGTATGTACACCCGTTATTTTAGGCGCTTGCCTTTATTCGCTGATTGGCCTAGAGCCATCAGGAGAGACCCCCCCCCTTTTGAACTCTGTATATCTTCCCCTTCTCCCACCTTAAGATCAGTTCTGACACTGAATGTGTACAACAGATGACCTATCAACAGATAGAGTAACCCTAACCCTATGTCCAGGAATACACATGGGTTTGCCCAGCAGGCCAAATAATGCACGTTCCCACTTGGACTGTTGCAGGTGAAGAGGCAGTAAACAGAAGCACAGGGGCAAAAGAAGGCAGGATTGTGAAAACAAAGGGCTGAAGCAGAGGAGACAACAAGCTAGTATAAGGGCCAACCCACCCTACAAAAAAGAAATAGATCTGATCCAGGGAGTTCCATAAATAAGCTCCTAGGTGAGTTTTCTATTTAAAAGCTGGTGTGTGATGCACACATACCCTGCTGTGGTCTGGATCCACATCAAGATCCAGTGTCCTTTCTTTTTAAAACAAAGGTTCTCCGACTGTGAGCTGGGACCCAAAAGTGGGTTGGGACCAGTGTTCCCTCTAAGCTGGGTTAGTGTGAGCTAGCTCACAGTTTTTTAGCCTCCGGCTCACACATTTTTGTCTTCGCGCAGGAAGGATGGCTCCAGAGCACACTAATTTAAACAGCAGCCAAATTGCTCGCTCACAACTTTAAATGCCAGGAGCTCACAAAGCAGAATTTTTGCTCACAAGACTCCACAGCTTAGAGGGAGCACTGGTTGGGACTCCCATGCAGGTGGGTCACCAAGTCTGGAGGGAGGAGGAAGAACTCAGTGAGGCGAGGGAGGAGGCTCTGGGAGGCTTAAGGGGAAATCTGGACTTGCCTCTGCTGCATAATGCGCAAAAACGGCCTTGAAATACAACCTGTCGCTCAGTCAGGTGACATATTCCTCAACACTAAGCATGCAAAATAGCCTATCAATTTGTTCAGTGTTCACGAGTGTCAGATGCCTGCATTCTACACGTTGAGAAGGGGGGAAAGTAGCATGGAGCTATTTTGCAAGGGGAGTCCCCCCCTCAAATACAGCAAGTTTAAAACAGGTCCCACTTCAAAAAGATTTAAAGGGGGGGGATGACAACTTGGAAGCTCCCAGCCAGTTTTGGCCCTCAAGAGCCTGAGGGGACAGGGGCACCAGGAAGCTAGAAACCTTATCTCCCAGGTGTCCTCTAGCCCAGTGGTTCCCAACCTTTCTGACATGGTGACCCACATCCAAATTTAGTTCACACGGTGACCTATCCAGGGCTGGCCCAAGGTTTTCGGGTGCCCCAGAAAAACAATGACCTTGCCACCCATCTATCCCAACAAAAATCACACAAAGTGTGCAGCTGCCCCCACTATGAACCCCAACCTCCTCATCATCCGCCAGCTGGGCCAGAACTGGAGTCTGAGGAGGCACACTCGGGGGGCACTGGATTGAGGAGACACACAATGATGGCAGGAGGCAGTCAGTGAAGAGAGTGGCGGCAAGGAGATTGGTGCAGTAAATCTTCCTCAGTAGAGGGCAGAGGTTTGGTGTCGTGGTTAGGAATGTGGACTCTAATCTGGGAGAACCGGGTTTGATTCCCCACTCCTCCACATGCAGCTGCTGGTGTGACTCTGGGTCAGTCACAAGCTCTCTCAGAGCTGTTCTCTCACGAGCAGTTCTCGAAAGAGCCTACCTCACAGGGTGTCTGTTGTGGGGAGGGGGAGGGAAAGGAGATTGTAAACCACTCTGAGACTCCTTTGGGTAGTGAAGGGTGGCGTATAATCCCAATCTCTTCTTCTTCTTCAGAAGTGATGAAGAGGGCAAGAGCTTGGGCTGCCGAATGAGGCACACGCCTCTTTCTATCCTCCTCTGGTTTTCCACAGCATGCTGAACAGCTCCCACCTACTCTCACGCCTCGCCCCCAGCCTCCCCGCCTTCTTTCAGAGACTACAGAGAAGGTACTTGCTTTTTTCTCCTCATTACTGTTACAAAGAAGGAGGGGGAGATCTGAGAATGTGAGAAGTCAGTGAGGAGGAAAGAAAGAGAAGGACTGAAAGGGCAGGAGCTGCCAGGGAGGGCTGGCCCGAGACTCACTTTCAGAAGCTTCGTGACTCACTTTTGGGTCCCGACCCACAAGTTGGGAAACCTGGCTCTAGCCAATGGCTGAGCTGCTGAGACCTCGTGAGTTTTGTCATAGAGTATTGAAAATCACAGTGCTGTGAGGGAAATGGAAGGCCTCCGTGACTGACAGAAAAAGCTCCACACTGCCGCAAGGATAAGAAGAGCTGCTACTGGGGAACTGAGAGGGTAGAAAAGCAAGACGGCAGGGCCGAAGACGGGGCTGTGCCTTCTAATGAACACCGAGAGGTGAAGAGGCCGGCATTTGAAGGAGAGGTGCAAAGTATCCGTCTGGTCTCTAGGATGTGGTTTCATCTATCAGTTTCCTTTTCATTTATTGCCCTGCATACCATAAGGGCTCTGGGAAGGTTAATGGTATTGTCAATAAAAATCAAATAAAAAAAGACTATAACCCCCCCCCCTCCAGAATCTAAATTAGACACTAGGCCATTAGAATTCCACAGAGAGCAGAAAAGTTGGCCCAAAGTGAGAGAATTACCTTCTTAAAACCCTTTCACACTTTTTTTTTTGAAGGGGAGGGGGACTTCTCCCTCATCGGAATTATCTTGCTAGGAGAAGGAAGGGGGCAAAGAAAGAGTTCCACCAGCACGGGTGGATCATTCTGACTGCACTTTCAGAGTCAAATTGTTTAATTAACAACAAACTCCAGCATTCAAACAGAGCTTCCCGTATAGTGAGAGTAATCTTCACAATTACCCTGTCAGGTATGTCATAATTATTATGCATTGGTCAAGAGAAAGTGGCCGCTCAGGGTCAGGCTTGAGAAGACAATCAGATCTCCCAGTGTCACCAAAAGCTACAGTTGAGGCGTTGTGGGGCCCTGATTTCAAATGGAACCAACCAGGGAGGGGAAAGAAGGTCCCACTCCTACGGGGGTTTGCCTATCAAGATGGCCCCCATGCTTCTATTAGCCTGCCTTTTTTTTCCTTCCAAGGGTGTTCCCTCTAAGCCGAGTTAGTGTGAGTTAGCTCATCATTTTTTAGCCTCCGGCTCACACATTTTTGTCTTAGCTCAGGAAGGAGGGCTCCAGAGCAAACGAATGTATGCAGTAGCCAAATCGCTCGCTCACAGCTTTAATGCCAGTAACTCACAAAATAGAATTTTTGTTCACAGGACTCCACAGCTTAGAGGGAGCATTGGTCACGGAAGCCAGGGAAGTGGCTGGTTTGATAGGCAAAACCATGCAGGGGTGGGAAGATGACACACACACACCCACACACACCCTCCTGGCATGCCCCAATCTGAATCAGGGCACCACATGCCTCAAATGTGGCTTTTAAAGATACCAGGAAGATCTGATCATGAATCTCCAAGTGGCTCATGAGCTGAGAGGTTAACCAGGGAGGGCTTCCCATACATAAGCACGAAGCTGCCTTTAACTGGGTCAGATCACTCTTCTATCAGGGTCAGTACTGTCTGGCTGGCAGAGCCTCTCCAAGATCTTAGGGTGAGGTCTTTCACATCACCCACTACTTGATCCTTTGGGCTTCAGACTGCACTTGGGACCATCTGTGTACACAGAAGATGCTCTGCCCCTGAGCCACGGACCTTCCCTTCCTACCCGCTTCGCCACTCAGTCCCTGTGGCACATTGCACCGCACTAGAACTCCAATTTATTTATTTATTTTTGTTTGCTTGCTTAATTCATTTATACGCTGTCTTTCTCCCCAGTGGGGACTTAAAGCTGCTTACATCCTTCTGTTCTCTTCTATTTTATCCGCACAACAACAATCCTCCAAGGTAGGTTAGGGATTCGAGAATGGGGATTCAAACCCTCATAAGTATGCATGGGCTGGGCTGAAACTGAAGACAGCTGCTCCTAAGTCACCTCATTCTTCCCTTGGTTGTGATGGCCATCCTACTAAGCTTGCAAACATGCCTGCTTGTTCCTAGACTTCATACCTTTTTTTATCGCCTTTTATTCCCTTGCTGGCAGGCCTTCATTCCATTCCAGAAACTCTGGCTGGCCTAAAGGGTGACCAGAAAAGGAGAAGAGGTAGATGGAGCACATGGATCCTTGGCCGTGGCGCAGAAGAGGCCATTTCGGGAGGCATGTCTCACCCTCGTCTAAAGAACCACTGAAGCCATAAAAACCCTGTCCTTACTTTCTTTAGATATTTAACCCTCAGCTTTTCTCGCCAATGGGGACCCCAAACTCCTCACTTACATATTTCTCCCTTCCTCCATTTTATACTCTGTGAGGAAGCTTAGACTGTGAGGGACTGACTGGTCCAAAGTCACCCAGCGAGCTTCCATGACAGCACAGGGATCTGAACCTGCATCTCCCAGATCCTAGTTCAAAACTCTTAACTACTACACCCCACCAGCTCTTTGCATCTCACCACCTTGGTGCAGTGGTCTTCAACCTGTCCAGACCCAGGACCCGGCTGAGTTGCAGGAGTATGACAGAAAGCCAGGTGACATCAGAGTTGTACAATACGAAGAGGGTGGGTGGAGTCATAACCTCACTAGTATCAAGGTTCAGACTGTGGGCAGCAGGCCAAGAAAGCCAGGGACAGGAAACACAAACGGAGGAACAGGAAGCTGA
Organism: Gekko japonicus; assembly: GCF_001447785.1. Classification (NCBI taxonomy): domain Eukaryota; kingdom Metazoa; phylum Chordata; class Lepidosauria; order Squamata; family Gekkonidae; genus Gekko; species Gekko japonicus. The sequence continues at coordinate 166,343 of NW_015169826.1, read as the reverse complement.
GGACCAAGCCAAGGGTCAGAGCCATGGAGGAATCCTCTTTACCACTGAATGCCCTCATCCACCGTTCCTCTCAGCGTGTGTGCAAAGCCAGATAGGAGGCATGGTGTCCTTGTTCTCTGCACATGTATGCTGGTATCAAGTTCTTCCAGCTAAAAATCAGCAACTAGACAGGGACTTATGACCCAGTAGTTGGGGTTCTGAGACCCACCTGAGAGCCCTGGCCCATGGGTTGAAGACCACCACTCTCATGTCTGGGGATCTACTTGTGGCCCGGTCAGGCAGCAGAGAGTTGTGGCATTTCTATACATGAGCAAGAAGAGAGTTGGTTATATACCCCACTCTTCACTACCTGAAGGACTCTTAGAGCAGCTTACAACCGCCTTCCCTTCCTCTCCCCACAACAGACACCCTGTGAGGTAGGTGGGGCTGAGAGAGTTCTGAGAGAACTGTGACTGGCCCAAGGTCACCCAGCTGGCTTCATGTGGAGAAGAGGGGAATCAAACACGGTTCTCCAGATTAGAGTCTGCCGCTCTTAACCACTACACCAAGTCCGAGGAAGGCATGAGTCTATTATTTCTTCATAGAGACCCTGCAAGTGGGAAGACAAGATTTCCCAACCACTGAGCATCATGTGTGCGGAGAGATTTGAACTTGGGTTCCCGTGCACACCCAGATGTAACACTCCAGCTTCTTCACCAGCACTGGCAGAAGGACACTGGTTCTCCAAGGCTTACTTATTTAAAATATCTGTTCTCCAGCTGTCCATCTGTAACAGACCTCCCACCACCACCTGAACCACAAACAATCAATACGAATGATAATCACAAATAGAGGACAGACACTGGCGATACTTAACATTCCTGGCCAGCTTTAAGAGGGAGGTCATAAATGCACTGAACTTTGCTGAAATGGCACACCACAGCAATTGACTGAGCACTTTCCTTAACTCTTTCCAAAATAGCCTCATCCTTGTCATTCACACAAAAACCTACAGTGATGGGACCAGGTGAGCCTCTGTTAGGAAGGCATTCTACAACCAGGGTTCCACTTACTGAGAAAGCCTTCTCCTGAGTACCCACATGCTGAACTTCAGCCAGTGGGAAACCACAGAGCAGGGGTCTCAGTCTCAGATAAGATTGTGAAGTCCAGGGGTCATTTCGTAGAAAAAGAGGTGCAGGAGCTCATTAGCATAACTTATTAGCATAACTTGTTTGCATATGCCACACCCCCTGACATCACCGGAAGTGTGTCATAAGGCAACGCCCACCGCTCAGGCTCCACTGGACTGTTGGATTGCTAGCTATTGGGGGGGGGGACATGCAGATCTGTCCTCACAGAGGAGGGAGAGCTTGTACCTGAATAAAACTTGGTCTTAAAGGTGCCACTGGACTGTTTTGGGCCTGGGGGGTCGGTGCTCTGCAACTTACCCTGACTGAGGGCTGCTGGGAGCAGGGGGTGGGACTTGTTGCATGTGCCCGCCCCCTGGGCTCTTTACTGCCAGAGCTCCGCTCCTGTGCGCTCCTGCAGGAAATGACCCCTGGTGAAGTCTCTGGCTGTAGGCCCAACTCTCAGGCATTTGCAGGATGGAAAGATGAAATCTCAGGGCCATCAGCTAGCCCATGGATTCAGTGGCTTTTTCTAAGACTTCTATGCATGCCTGGGAGCTACTGTAACAGGTAAACTGGAGATGGGACGCAATAATCTGGCACTAACAATTCAACCACACTTTACGTTTAGTGCAGAGTTAATGTTCACATCATTTTTTAAAAAATTGTGTGGGCCATCCCTTCCAAACCACCTGATTGTGACTGTGTGTGTGTGTTAAGTGCCATCAAGTTGCTGCCAACGTATGGTGACCCTATGACCTACGAAACATCCTATCATCAACAGCCTTGTTCAGGTCTTGCAAACTGAGGGCCCTTGTGGCTTCCTTGACTGAGTCAATCCATCTCACGCTGGGTCTTCCTGTTTTCTCGCTGCCTCCGGTGACCAAAGTCTGATCGCTTCACTTTAGTCATTTTAGATTCATGGGAAAGTTCAGGCTTGATTTGATCTAGAACCCACTTTTTTGTCTTTCTGGAGGTCTGTGGTATCCATAAAACTCTCCTCCAACACCACGTTTTCGAATGAATTAACTTTTTTCCCTGTCAGCTTTCTTCACTGTCTGGCTTTCGCAACCCATACATAGTGATAGGGAATACTATGGCATGAATTATCTTTATTTATTTATTTTATTTTCCCACATTTATATCCCGCCCATCCCGTAAACGGGCTCAGGGCGGGTTACAACAATTTAATAAATACAATAAAACTTATCTTGATCCTCGTCGCCAGCAACACATCCTGACTCTCAAGAATCTTTTCTAGCTCCTTCATGGCTGCCCTTCCCAGTCTCCGTCCCCTTCTGATTTCTTGGTTGCAGGCTCCCTTTCGGTTGATGATGATGATGTGACTACCTACGTCCATGAATATCTAGGGGTATGTGAAAGTATTACCACTAAGCTGCCATTCAATATAACATTGCCGAGCTCCGCCCTTTGACCCCACCAGGCCCCACCCCAGGGTTTGGGAGGATGCTGAGGGCCTAGCCCAGGGATGGCGAACCTTTTAGAGACCGAGTGCCCAAACTGCGACCCAAAACCCACTTATTTATCGCAAAGGGCCAACACGGCAGTTTAACCTGAATACTGAGATTTTACTTTAGAAAAAACAACTCATACATTAAGATGATCCAAACAAAGTAAGGAAAGCAATCCCAAATGCTTTCATTTACTTAAAATTGTTTGGCAGGGAATTCGACACTTTAATGACGGTCTGGGCCTGGCTGGGGCGATGGCACGCATGCCCACAGAGAGGGCTCTGAGTGCCACCTCTGGCACCCGTGCCATAGGTTCGCCACCACTGGCCTAGCCTCTCTGACCTCAGACGTTGATCTGAGGTCCATAAAACAGGCCATGTATTTCACCAATAAAGAGAAGAACTTGTTAGTGACTTTCTGATTGGGGGATTTAACAGCTACATTCATAAGGGGCTAACAGCGTATGCTATGCCGTGACGATTTCCCTCCACATGATAACAGGCTTGTCACTTGAGAAAACGCAGCCCCCCCCCCAGGACCTTCCATCTCAGCATGCTGCAGTGTATGATTTTAACAGCGTTTATGGTATTATTTCTCTGAACGCACCAGGGGAGTGAGAGAGCTTTTCCTAAAACGCAGCCTGAATAATCCCTTCTGTAAAATAAGACACTAGGCTCCTTCCTTCATCCTCAGCGGTGATACACTGAATATCCTCCTTTTTTAACACGCCGGAGGGCTGTTATCACACCATCCTCCGCCAGTGAGCCTTTCTCACAGGCTAACCCGCCCCGTTCTTCCAACCTTTCCTGGCTGATCTCACCCCCCCTAAGCTAGTATTCATCCTAAATTAATGTCCTTTCGTTTTGTTTCTAAGCTCTCCAGTTCAGTTATGTGACGGTCTCTCCGACTTCACCAGCCTCGCTACAGTAAGGGAAGGGGGGGGGAGAGATCAGGTTCTTTTTAAAAAGCACCATTTTAACTGCCACGAGTTCTCTCCGGAGAGCCGTTGATGAAGGGGAACTTAATCCTGTGATGATAACCCAGGGTTCTTAAGGCCCATTACCCTGATAGTGTGATTACCAATAGCAACTCCCATCTCCTGCTATTGCCTTCCGTTTTTAGACACTGCAAAAAATATTCTACTCAGAGAGGCCAATTCACACATAATGGACAAAGCAGGCTGGGTCTGTGAATACGAAAACACAACGTGAACGAAGGGCTACCTAATCTTGGCTTTAGCACCTTGCAACACGATCCGTTCATCTCCTGAACGTAATGACTTTTCAAGTGATTTCTGCTATTTTTCCTTGAAAAGGGACTTGAAGTCTCGTTGGTTAGAGACTCGTGGGGGGGGGGTGATTGTTGCTATGGAGTATAATTGTTTTATTACTTGTTGCTTTTATGCCCTGCAGTGACCTGAAACCTAAATCTTCTCTGTCTGTCACAAAATTCATCATATGCTGGCGTGAGGAGGCCTGAAAATTCTGCTCAAAATCTGCTTTTACTCCCTTTTCAAATTTTGTAAGGCACGACCATCCTCACCAGGATAGTCCATGCGAGTCCACTCTCATCAGCTAGGAATATCAGGGTTGCTACGCAGAGGTAGGCAATGGCAAACCGCCTCTGGACATCTCTTGCCACAAAACCCCCACAGGGTCGCCGTAAGTCAGCTGTGACTTGATGACAACCAAACAAACATATGACCCGATGAAGATGGAGACCAAGCCCTATGAGGAAAGGCTAAGGGACTTGGGAATGTTTAGTCTGGAGAAGGGGAGGTTGAGGGGGGGACGTGTCATGTGACTGCTTTCTTTAAGTATGGGAAGGGCTCCCTCTAAGCTGTGGAGTCTTGTGAGCAAAAATTCTACTTTGTGAGCTAGCCCCATTAAAGTTGTGAGGAAGCGATTTGGCTACTGCATTAATTAGTTTGCTCTGGAACCGTCCTTCCAGAGCGAAAACGAAAAGGTGTCAGCCGGAGGATAAAAAACTGTGAGCTAGCTCACACTAACTCAGCTTAGAGGGAACACTGCCTGTCAGAGGAGGGTAGGGAGCCGGTCCTGTTGGCAGTAGAGGATAGAACTCACAATAATGGGTTAAAATCAAGGGCGGGAAGGTACCAGCCAGATATTAGGAAAAACCTTTTTTACAAATTAGCTGCCTAGGGAGGTGGTGAGCTCCCCCTCACTGGCAGTCTTTAAGCAGCGGCTGGACAAACACTTGTCAGGGATGCTCTAGGCTGATCCTGCATTGAGAAAGAGGTTGGACTAGATGTACTGTATGGCCCCTTCCAGCTCTGTGATTCTACAATTCTAAGAGTTCTGGGGAACTCAAAAGCTTGCATACCTCGATGTGTCACTGGTTTGTAATAAAGGCTTTTTGGGTCTGGCTGTGGAACAGTAATGCAAGTCGTGGGTCCTCCTCCTTTCCAGTGCATGTGGTGCCCAGTGTAGATGAGGACTGCACTGTGCATGGAGACAGCTTCAGCCTCCCCACCTCTGCATGGCCCCCCTGGCCTGAAATGGGGGGTGGGGGCCAGCGCACTGCTGTCGTCAAAGGTAAAGCAGGCCTAAATGCAAGGCTGGGAGAGTTGGCGGCAGATTACTTTTCTCCTGACAATCCAAGGTCAAACCAGACTCACTCACTTTGGTCTCAACGCCAAAAATAGTCATTTGGAAGGAATGGGAAGGGAAAGGGCCCTCGTGGGCCAAACAACCCCCCCCCCCCCGGGGCCTTTTCAGATTGGAATACCATGCTGGAGGCGAGGCTGAAGAGCCTTCTTCAGGCATCCTGTGGGTCCCTGTCCAAATTGGGCACCGTGTGTGTGAGAGCTGAGGAGACCCTGGACTCACATCTGACTGTTACATAGGACGGGGACACCAGACCCAATCTGTGCCCTCTCTATTGGGGGAATTGGCTGCTGTCTGTCACTTTCATCTAAGCTGCAATAGACTGCCCTGTACTGATCCAAAGGCCAAGGCAGCATTTGTCTTCTGGGTTCAGGATATTCTAATTTAAAAAAAATCATGTCCTACAGTCGGTTATCAATGGTGGACGAAATACTTCAGCGGCTGAAGTACGAACACTGCAATAAGCCCTTGAACCTATGAACCTATGAAACTGCCTTATACTGAATCAAACCACTGTTCCCTCAAGGTCCGTGTTGTCAACGCTGACTGGCAGGAGCTCTCCAGAACCTCAGATCTTTCACATCACCTACTGCCATATCCTTTAACTGGAGATGGTGGGGATTGAACCGGGGACCTTCTGCATCCAAAGCAGATGCTCTACTACTGAGCCGTGGCCCCCTTTCAGCCATTAATCAGAGGTGTCAAACATAAGGCCCGGGGGCTGGAACTGGCCCATCCAGGGCTCTTACGTGGCCTGTGACCAACTAGTGCAAGGGAGGGAACAGGAGACTGCTCAGGGGGGAGTGGGCGGAGCCACTCTGTTTGTGGCTTCAGCATGGCGGAACAGCCTCATCTGCAGCAGTCAAGCAGCAAGGGAGCATCTGCCCAGTGCTGCACTGCTGGCTCTCCAGTTTGCCCATACAGGTTATCTTTGTCAGCTGTGCCAGAGCTTGTGACTGACCCAAGGTCACATCAGCAGGTGCAAGTGGAGGAGTGGGGAATCAAACCCGGTTCTCCCAGATTAGAGTCCGCGCACTTAACCACTACACCAAATTGGCTCTCAACTGAGGATACAACAACTCAGAGCTTACCAGTTGCTGTCCTTTATACAGTTTATATCTCCGGTACCTGGCATTACGTTTTATGGCACAAATGGCCCTGCCCAACAAAGTGACATTTATGTCAGATCTGGCCCTTGTAAACAAATGAGTGCAACACCTCTGCATTACATCTCTGGCACTGTGACCATGCATGTGGAATGAAGGTGCTACACCCCTGGGGTCTGGAAGCATGTTCTGTAGCTGAAAATCCACACGCTGCCCGTTTCAGAAGAAATGGCTATCATTCATATCTAGAGGATCATGTGCAGCATATTCATCCCATATACATGATCGAGTGGAACAGATGAAGAGGGCCAGTATTTTCACGTTCAAGCCCACACGTGGGCATTAGAGACGGGATGCATTCACTCACCACTCTGAGATCTAACTTGTCAAAGACACTTGGGAAGGGGAGCAGAATCGGAATGGACGACAACTCTAACAACCCTCACTAATGAAAATTCAAGAAGGAATCCCCAAAAGACCAAGAGAGAGACTCTCATTTACTAGAGACCGGGGCAAGAAAACCGGGACTGGTTGTCCCTGGTAAATACAGACGACTGCAGCACGTGAACGCAAACAGAGTGGGTACTGCTCTATGCCGTTTGCCACTTCTGCAAAGTAGTACCCACGTGATCTGACTCGTTATCAACACTGCCAGAGTGAACCAGAGTAGCGTGAAGACCGATATGCATTAAAAAAAGAGCCTCCCGGCACTGTGAATGTGTTTAAAGCACTCTTTTTTTTAATGTACGTGCCTCGGCGGCGTATCGACCAATCGGACGCTGATGTGCCACAGCCACGCTTCTCCCACTGGGATGATATTCTCTCACTGCTGCTTTCTTTTCCTGTTGGTAGGGCCAGTCCAAGGTATTCCGTCGCACCAAGCAATGTGTGCCCGTTGCCTCCTCCTGAGCGGCTGGCAGCCAAGTGGCTCTGGCAGCATTGGCATGGTACAGACCTGGGTGGCAATGGCACAGATCCAGGGGTAGGCTGGGCTCGTTGCTTCCTATCATGCCACCTGTCCCTGTGTGCCCTCCTTACTGTGCAAACCCAAGAGTGGTGGTACGATCAGTGCTGCCTATTGGAGAACTAGGTAGCCCTGTATCCACTGGCCGGAGAAGAGAAGCGTGAGCACCGCTCCCATCTCAGGTTCCTGACTGTGGCCTTCCTTCCTTCCTAGTTGGGTCACATGCCGTCTTCCCACAGCCTCCTTCGGGGGGAGTATCAGGACCTTCCCTGACCCGGCTTGGGAGGAAGACTCCCCGAGGACTAAGGAGCCCCTGTGGTGCCACCGTCTCTGGGGCTCTCTGTGTCCCAGACCCTCCAGGAGAAGACTCTCACTTTTGTTACCCTCACAGGCTCCTTTTCAAATGCCCCTGCAATAGCCCTGACCTGGATTGCCCAGGTAAGCCCGATCTCATCGGCTCTTGGAAGCTAAGCAGGGCTGACGCTGGCACATATTTGTTTTTTGAGCCCCCGTAGGGGATTCTTTTATTGATTTTTTTTAATACTACAAAAACTACAACAGAAAAAGGGAGGGGAAAACTACATATAAGCGAGAAAGTAAAGAACCCACTACTGACTAAAAACCCAAGAGACCCTCCAACTAGCTTTTTGCATCCAAACTTTTCATCTTTGTACTTCTTATGAACTGTGTCAAACTTTTAAAACTTTTAACCCTCCCCATTTACATTTAATTGCCCAATAACAGTGCCCCCCATCATCCCCAAGAACCAAAGTTCTCAAAGGCACAAATTCAGAGTCCTTCAGCATTTACTTCTTCTTCTCTCTTTTCCGCAGCTTGTAGGGACTTTTCGGGGTTTGTAGGGACTTTTTGGGGCTGCTGGCACATATTTGGATGGGAAACCTCCAAGGAATACCAGGGCTGTGACTAGGCCTGCCAAACCGTGGCAGGGGATCCGTGCGTCGTCGCAGGATCGCTGTCGCGGGGGGACACCGAGCCGCGTTGCACCGGCGTCGCCAGGA
>NW_015169826.1:118184-157396 GCF_001447785.1 Gekko japonicus | reverse complement strand
TGCTGCTATCTCAACCGGTAGAACAAATGTAGAGTCCAGTGGCACCTTTAAGACCAACAAAGGTTTATTCAAGGTATGAGCTTTCGTGTGAATGCACACGAAAGCTCATACCTTGAATAAACCTTTGTTGGTCTTAAAGGTGCCACTGGACTCTAAATTTGTTCTACAGCTTCAGACCAACGCGGCTGACCAACTGGATCTATCCTCAACCGGTTTACACTTTCCAAATCCATGGATGTCAAAGGCTTAAGGTAAAGGTAAAGGTTCCCTTGCTTGAAAGCCAGTCGAGTCCGACTCTAGGGTTGCGGTGCTCATCTCCGTTTCAAAGCCAAAGAGCCAGCGCTGTCCGAAGATGTTTCCATGGTCATGTGGCCGGCATGACTAAACACCAAGGTGCACGGAACGCTGTTAACTTCCCACCAAAGTGGTACCTATTTATCTACTTGCAATGTCTTGCTTTCGAACTGCTAGGTTGGCAGGAGCTGGAACCAGAGACGGGAGCTCACTCCGTCATGCGGCACACTCGGGTCTCGAACTGCTGAACTACTGACCTTCCGCAGCCTGCAGTTCAGCGTCTTAACCACTTGAGCCACCACAGAAAGGCATTCACTCTCCTTTGCCCTGCAAGAGTTTGCTCCAGTCCAGCCTGGTCTCAGCTGTCCACCAAAGACCTGGTGCCAAAACAACATTTGGTGGCAAGATGCTTTCTTTTGCTTCTGGGTCACCTGCCTCTAAATGCAACCTCCTCCCAGTTCAGGCAAATGACCAGCACATTTATGAAAGTTAAAAGCGTAAACACTTTTCTACAAGCAAAACTGCAAACACACTCAGCAACTGAGAGAGAGAGAGAGATATGCAAATTGCTTGCCCCTTACTCTGCCTTCGCACGTGTCTTAAATTTTGCCATCAAAGTAGGAAGAAATGAAAGTTAAATTTAGAAAACAACTTTTGTAGTAGTAAAACAAAATTTTGAGTCCAATGGCACCTTTAAGACCAACCTTTATTCAAGGTATGAGCTTTAGTGCGCACACACACTTCCTCAGATACACTGAAATGGAAGGCAACAGTCCATACATATAAACTAGAGAGTGAGCAGCAAATTAGCATACAACATAATGAAGACATTTTAACAGATGCAAGGACCAAACAGGAATAACAAGCTAAGTTTATACAGTCACATTTTTTTTGATTAAACGGCTACCCACCTAAATTTTATAGAAATAAGCTTTTTAGTGCCCCCCCCCCCATTTCTTCATCAGGAAAAAAGCACCTAAACTTTTTTATGCTATTCATTTCATGTAAAACATATTCTTGAAAAGCATTTAGCTCATTCCAAAGGGGGAAAAATAATCACAGGACTCTCCTCCAGTGCTTCCTAAAATTTCCTAATTTTCCATCGGAAAAAACAGGAAAGAAGACCTCAGGAAAAAATGAGGAAACCCACTTTTTTCTGTGTGTGTCGTTCCCCCCCCCCAACCCTTCACATCCCTAGCTTGCCCATGGAGAGTCCAGACATGAAAAAGACATCCAAAGCTTTCTAGCAGGTAAGGAGCACCCCTCCTCCTGGTGCTTTCCTGCCAAAGTGATCACATGACCAGGAGGAGGGGTGCTACTCCCTTAGTTCTCTCCATGCTGCCACCGGAGACCCCAAGATGCTAACATTCCAGAAAGTTCACGGTGGGGCAGGAGGGAGGGATGTGTGCCTTCACAGAAGACCACTTGATGAACAACGGTTACAGGTGTTACCCTGTTTTCACCGTCGTGGCTTCTGTGCAGTCCCACACTGGGAGATTAGCAAACTCACGGAGTGAAGGAGGTGGGTGTGAACCTCTCAAAGGGACAGACCATGGAGGACTGCCTTCCCCACTAGTTGTCTAGCGTCCCATATTGACTTTCACCCAGAACTATCTTATAAGGAAGCGGGGAGCTCTCTACAAGTGTTCCAACCGAAACACAAGCAGGAAAGTGGCAAAGAAAACCAGCACTCTTCTGAAGAGAGCCATGATATGTACAATAGCATCGAACAGCCACGTACCCAAGACAGTGTGTTACAGATCGCTTCATTCACTTCACTGACATGCAAAAGCCACATGTACACTGAACACAGAGCTCAAAGCGCGTTCACAAGGATATAAATTCCCTCTCTATCCATGGTTAGGAAGTGAAGAATACTGAAAAATGACTTGAACCATGTGGGAGTCATTTTGTGCAACCCCACTGCTGTAGTCAAAGATAAGCGACCGCTGGCTGAAATCACTACAAGGTGAACAATATATTTAATGCCGAGTTTACTAACACAATAATCATATAAGTGTATGAAGCCAAGGTAATCTTACAAAAACCAACAGTAGTACAAAAAAATAAAGATCAGTGGTAAGGTAAAGGTAGAGGTTCCCTTGCTTGAAAGCCAGTCGAATCCGACTCTAGGGTTGCGGTGCTCATCTCCGTTTCAAAGCCGAAGAGCCAGCGCTGTCTGAAGACGTTTCCATGGTCATGTGGCCGGCATGACTAAACACCAAGGCGCACGGAACGCTGTTACCTTCCCACCGAAGTTGTATTTATCTACTTGCAATTTCTTGCTTTCGAACTGCTAGATTGGCAGGAGCTGGAACTAGAGACGGGAACTCACTCTGTCTTGCGGCACCCGGGTCTCGAACTGCTGAACTACTGACCTTCCACAGCCTGCAGTTCAGCGTCTTAACCACTTGAGCCACCGCAGCTCCAAAGATCAGTGGTACAGAGAAGTAAAGTTCCCAAAATTTCAGTGTGTCTTAGTCCTATTGTATTATAATTCCATAGTCCATCATAGAATGGACTCATATAGTAATTCCAGAAGAATCCATATAATCTTGAAATCCAAAAAGTAACGTGTAGTCTGGATGCAAGCTGCCGTGTTTCGAATAATTCTTTTTCAAAGCCAATAGGCTGCAGTGGGACCCAATCTCAGTAGTAGCACACGCAGAAACCAGTTTAATCAATCACAAAGGATCCTTTGTGATTGATTAAACTGGTTTCTGCACGTGCTACTACTTACATAGTGATTTCAGCCAGCGGTCTCTTGTGTTTTGCAACAATTCATAGACGCTGGTTCCCTTCCTTTTTTTTGGCAGTCAAAGATAAAGCAGGCCTACCTGCACAGCCAAGGAGAGTCAAAAGCAGATTACTTTTTTGGTGACGACATGTCCAAGGTCGGACTAGACTCGTGCCCTTTGGTCTCACTGCCCCAAATGACCTTTTGGAGACAAGGGGAAGGGAGAGAATCCCCGGGGTCTTCTGCTACAGAACATCCAGGGAGAATGCGTGAGAGGTCAGCCACATGGGCTTCCTGTGCAGCTACCCTCTTAAGATGTGGCAATCTTGTATCGTCGCCAGCCAAGCATAAATGTGACTGCGCATTCAGCTCTGTGTGCATTTAGGCTTACATCCCGAGCCGTTTGGTAGCGGGACTCAAAGAAGCTCTGGAGTTTGAATCACGCCAGGTGAGGATTCAATCTGTGGGATACCATTCAAGCAGGGCCAGCATAAGGAGCCGGCATCATCGGGGAGCTGCTGAGGCCCTAGGGAGGCCCACCGTGAGCCCCTAACTGACTGCAGTGTGGCGGAACCCACTGCCTTCGGCTCTCTAGGCGGTACCAGGTTGGATTGCTAAGGCTGCGGTCACACGAGCAGTTTGTTGCAACATGCTAGCCTTACCTGTGTAGATCTAAAGGGCTTGGTCAGATGACGACATCTGCCTTCCATGGCCCAGTCATCGGCAGCCCATCCCGCTCTGTGTTAGGACCGGAGTAATCAGGCACCGGGGAAAGTCTGGTAGTAAGGGAGGGTAGTGCTCCCACTCCGTTTTGTCTGATGTCTGAACTCTCCCGGCACGAAAGGAACCCGGAAGGGAAGTGTGAATGGGCACTTCCATCTCATTCATGGGTTGTGGAGCTAGCTAATGGATGTGGTTGCTCGGTTATGCGTAATGGTGATTTAAAAAAAACAAACACACCATCCCACTGGCACAGTGCATCCCATGGCTGATGCGCAACACTACTGTGGATGCTTGACCATGGTATGGCCACACAGGTAATGCAAGCAAGGTATGCTGTCTGGTTGGTATGCCTTGCAACACTTCAAGCCGGTGCAATTAGAGGGGGCGCTGTATCGTGTCAAGCTGCCAGTGTGACCGCAGCCTAAACATATATAGCCAGTGCTAGGAGGCAATGTCAGGGAAGGCCTTCCTCTCCGTGCCCTGTTTGTTGGCCCTCCGGGGAAACTGGGTGGCCACTGTGTGAAAAAGGATTCTGGACTAGATGGACCAATGGTATGTTCCAGGAGGGTATCTCTTATGTGGCAAGGCCTCACTCTGACTCCCCCTCTGAAAACAACGCCAACCGAATCCACATGGGAATTCAGAAGCATTTTTTAATCTCCCTTTCCATCTTTTCTCCTCATTCCCCCTACCACTGAGATGTGCTTTTTGGCCTTGGCATCTAAAGTCCCTGGCCAACCCCTGTGCTATCGGCAATGGCTACTGGGCTGCTTAAGACACTATATTTTTCCATCTGTGGATAGCGACAGACCGGGTGGGTGCCACATTAGAGACAGCAGGGAAGGAGAGGAGAATAACTGGCCCTTGCCACTTACAGGCATCCACACACACAGAGCCATGTGCAAATACCCGGGCAGAATCGCATTGCTGCCAGGAACGCTCAGTGTGCACGCATCCATTAGCCAATTTCGGAAGCATTGGGGGGGGGGAAGTATTGCTTGGTGACACATGATCCCTCTACAGTGGTTTTTAATATACTGGAAGCATTTAAGTTCTTAGAGCTAACATGCTATTAGCTAACTTTAGCACGTTAATTTTAATCAGCAAATTAAATGCCGGAGCACTGGATTGGGGAAACATTTCTACCTCTCGGCTCATTCCGTGAGAGAGAGCATTTCCACCACTTCACCTTTGAGAAGGATGGGACGGATCCTGAAAGCTGTGTTCAAACAAGGTTTGCCACCGAGCACCGGAGGGCAGAGGCTGTCCTTGGTTACAGGGAACAGATCGGCCAGCTTGCAACCCGGAGACACTCCTTCCCTGTCTGCTGCTGAAGTGGAGGGCCAGGCTGCTACAGTTGCTCGTGCCCGTTCCCCCTGCTCGGTTCTGCCAGCCACCTGTCTCTCTCACATGCTGTTCGACAAACACAGAATTGCTACCACGGGCAGAAGAAGAGGCAGAGTGTGAAACCCGGTGGAAAACGGGTGGGAGACGGATCAGCCGCAGATTTAAAGAGAACCGTCAAGAGCTGTCCTTGCTGTACGAGACGGCCAAAAAGGAGACATGCTCCCTCTAAGCTGTGGAGTCTTGTGAGCAAAATACTACTTTGTGAGCGACTGGCATTAAAGTTGTGAGCGAGCGATTTGGCTGCTGCATAAACTAGTTCGCTTTGGAGCCCTCTTCCTGAGCTAAGACAAAAACGTGTGAGCTGGAGGCTAAGAAAACTGTGAGTTAGCTCACACTAACTCAGCTTAGAGGGAACACTGGACACGGCTATGCATCTCGTCCCTGAATCGCTGGGCTGATGGGCAGGAAAATGGGTGGGAGGGTCCCAGAGAGCTTTGTTTCCCTTTTCAGTGGCAGATTTAAAGTTAAAGGAGAAATCTCCGGGTTACAGACCAGCAACTTTAAGAGGAGCTCTTTAATTTTATGGGGCCCGTGTCTGAATCACTGGACTCATGAAGACCTTTCTTGTAATGGCTCCAGCTATGGAAGACTAGTTAAGAAATGAAGTGATTTTATTTTTACAGGAAAGTAGTCTAGAAGTTTCCTAAATAAATAAACTACATGCCTGCCTCTCTAGCCAGGGCAGCTTGGGTCATTAAAACCACACTGGAGCAAGTTAAGCCTAGTAGCACTGGCTGCCAAGTTCCTACCAGAAGGAGGAGATGACCCCCAGCTTCCATTGCCCACTGGGCACTCCAATGGCCAGAAGGAGAAAAAGTTATATCTCTGCCAGGTGATGGCATGATGTCACTTCTGGGGGGGAAACCACAGAGTTTCCAGCAATTCCTAGAGAGGTGTGGTGTCACTTCCTGAGTTTTCCTTGGAAGTGACATCACGCCATTGCCTGACAGCCCCTCTCTTTTCCCCATCCCCACAATCCTACTAGTATCTCAAGAGGCGTCACTTTGCTTGGACCACAGTAAAAGAAGAAGAGAGAAGAAGAGATTGGATTTATATCCCATCCTTCACTACCCAAAGGAGTCTCAGAGCGGCTTACAATCCCTTCCCCTTCCCTTCCCCACAACAGGCACCCTGTGAGGTTGGTGGGGCTGAAAGAGCTCTTTCAAGGACTGCCCTTGAGAGAACAGTTCTGAAAGAACTTATGACTGACCCAAGGTCACACCAGCAGCTGCATGTGGAGGAGTGGGGGATCAAAGCAGATGTAAGCAAATAAAAGCAGATGTCAATTCACCCAAGTGGGTAAGCCTGCACCAGTTGTGATCGTTGCTGTGGCCTGGGCACAAACCAAGGGGTCCTGTGGCACTGTCAGCACTGCAGGGGCTCAGCTCCTTGCGGCCAGTGGCTCTCAGGGACAGCAGCCTACTGCAAACCAGGGGTCCAGCGGTCAAAGCCTCTTGGAGTAACTAAGCATTTGATTTCCCTGTTCAGCCACAAAGTGATCTGGGTGGGCTAGGCTCTTCCAGCCTAGCCTACCTCGCAGGATTGCCGGGAGGAGACAATGCAGGATCGGGGAGAACTGCGTATGCTTCCCTGAGCTCCTTGGAGGAAGGGCCAAGATACAAATGCGACAGATAGGCCAAGGCTTTCCTGTTTTTAAAAAACCTGGCATCTTTGCATGATGTCTGGATGCTGAATGGTCTCCCCCAGGAATCTGCAGACACAGAAACCCAACACTTATTGCCACTGGCGGGTGCGAGACATGCAGGAAAAGGGGACGCCGGCCATGCGCTCGGCTTCACGGTCAAAAAGGCACGGCGCAGAAGGGAACGGGGAGGAAGAGACGAGCAGAGGGAGACCAGTTGGAGAGTATCGGCGCAAAGCAAGTGTTTACAGACCTTGCTGGCCTCCTGGCTAGGAGAACGCTAGGATGACCCAGAGGCCCCTGGCCAGTGAGAGAAGCCCCTAATGATGTGCTCCTCGTTACAGTCATCAGAGGGAAACTGACCATCTGGTCCACCAGACATCCTTATGGCAATGTCGGTATCGACAGCAGCTTCCTTCTATAGCAGAATATTTTAGCGGGGGGTGGGGAGAGCTGCTCTTCCCCCATGGAGCTCCAGGAGCAGTCAGAGCATCAAACTAGGATCTGGGAGCCCCAGCTTTGAATCCCCGGTCCGTCACAGACACCTGCTGGGTGACCTTGGGCCGCTCACACGTTTTCCGCCGAACCTACCTCAAAGGCTTTTTGTGAGGAGAGAGGAACGATGGAAGCCACACTGGGCCCGCACTGGGGACAACGGCGGGATATAAACGAAGAACGGAAATAAAGATATGGTTCTGCCCTCCTTTGATTTAGCCCCAGGACAACCCTGAATGGTAGGCTAGGCTTATAGAGTTTCATGGAAAGTAGAGATTTGAACCTGGGTCACCCTAGGTTTAGGCCAGGACACTGACCAACCCTGGCTCTCTTGGGAGCACCTAAGATGTGCCCTGGTGGATCAGACCGGTGACCCACCTAGTCCAGCAACATGTGTCACGAAGTGGCCAATCAGCTGCCCTGGAGGGCCAATCAACAGGGCACAATCTTCTCTTGATGCTGTCTCCTATACTGGGGTTAAGAAGTCTACTGCCTTGGTGTATCAAGGTTCCCTTTCGTCAGCATGATTAGTATCCACTGATGGACCGATCCCCCCCCCAAATCCACGTGACCCCCTTCTTAGAACTTTATGGTGGCAACGTTATTCTTTTGTTTATGGTTTTTTTAAATTCAAGCAACAACTGTAAAGCCAGCCCCGTGTAAATGGCAGCACATTGGATTGGAAAGATCTGGGTTCAAATCCTGACTTGACCATGAAGTACACATGGTGACCTTGACCCAGGTGCCCTCTCTCAGTGCAAGTTTGCGGGTTTATTATGAAAATTAATTGGAGAGGTCTAGATCAAGACGGGTAGCCATGTTGGTCTGTCTGTAGCCATAGAAAAGAGCAAGAGTCCAGTTGCACCTTAAAGACTGACAAAATTTGTGGCAGGGTCGGAGCCTTCGTGAGGCATTGCTCACTTCTTTAGAGACTACGTCTTCAAATCTGAAGAAGTGAGCAGTGACGCATGGAAGCTCCTCCCCTGCCACAAATTTTGGTTAGTCTTTATGGTGCTCCTGGACTCTTGGAGGGGGCTGTGTGTCAATCTGAGCTCCTTGGAAGTATGGTGGGACACAAATAAAGGCTTTCTGGAAAGGGGGGATCATAAATGATGACAAAATCCTTGCGGAGGTTCTCTAAGGCCCTAGCTTGAGCATCCCCATACAACAATGTGAGATTGTTCAGTGCGTGCTGGCATTTTTTTTTAATGGATGGCCAAAGTCCCTTTCGAATGAACACATTTTATATCTCTGTAGTCTATGCACATAATTTGCCAGTTCCCACATGAACATTACTGCGCTCTTTCATGCCTCCCATTGATTTCGGTGGGGATGTTGCACAAGAGACCTTCCTGCTGTATTGTACTCGATAGCATTTATTTTAAATTATTTGAGCCCTGGAACAGGCTGTGATAAAAATCTAAATAGAGTGTTGAACCTCTGACCAGCAATTAAACGATTCTTGGAAAACATATCCAAAGACATCCGTGGCATTGCACAATGCCAGATTCCCACAGAAACCCCTCGGATGTTTACTTTGTGTCTCGGTAAAGAATTCGTGTTTTAAACGCCATGAAAAATTAATTTCCTTTTTTATTATTGGCAGTGAGACGGAGGCCGCGCACTGGCAGGGAAGTAGGCCCCACTGAACACAATGGGGACAGGCTTCTGCGTAAAGATGCACAGGATCGGGTCATCAGTGTCACACGCTCTTGCACAAAAGGCAACAAAAAACGCCACCTGAATTTGGAACACTGCAGCCGTGAAGGGGGGGGGGAATGGCCCAGTCAGGAACACGAGAAGAGCCTTGCTGGCTCAGAGCACGAATTGCAAAATTATGGATTTAATAAATGGCATTGTGTGCAGAAGTGCTTTCTTTTCATCCGTCCTGAATCTACGGCCAATCAATTTCATCGGGTGGCCCCTTGTAGTACAAGGAAGGGGAGAGGGAGGAAAAAGTTCTCTCTGGCTGTTTGGACACAGGGGTGGGAGAAGACACTGCAAAAGCCGCTATGAGTGAAGCGAGGAGGCGGCACACACAGAGTGCATCCACATGCCCTGTTCCCACCAATGCTCCCTCTAAGCCATGGAGTCTTGTGAGCAAAAATTCTACTTTGTGAGCTACTGGCATTAAACTTGTGAGCAACTGCATCAATCAGTTGGCTCTGGAGCCCTCCTTCCTGAGCTAAGACAAAAATGTGTGAGCTGGAGGGTAAAAAACTGTGAGCTAGCTCACACTAACTCATCTTAGAGGGAACACTGGTCCCCACCTCTCCCGTGCCTCCCTTCTTCACAGCAGGGCCATGCCTCAACTGTAACCTTTTTTTAAAAAAGAAGAGCATTCAAGGGCTGGAGGGGGCAGGGGAGAAAAGCAGAGCTTAACGCCGTCATTTTTAAGGTGGAATTTAGCTCCTCCCCCTCTCCGGATTGGTTGCAGGAAGAGCTTGCACATGAAAAGCTCATACCTTGCATAAAACTTTGTTGGGTCTTAAAGGTGCCACTGGACTCAAAATTTGTCCTGCTGCTTCAGATCAACACGGCTACCCACCAGAAACAAGCTTCACTCAGACTACCTGTCAGAGTCTCACAGCGATCAGTTCTCAACAACGGTCCTTTATAAAGGTTCAAGTTTATTGAGTACAGTAAAGGCAAGTCATCTGTGGATACATTCAGTGTCAGAACTAATCCTAAAGGCGGGAAGGGAATAGATATACGGGATTCGAACTGGGGTCCCCTGACTAGGTCAAGCCTATCAGGGAATGAGTTAGAGCGCGCTTAAACTAACGGCTTTACATTCCCAGCAAAGCATCAGGAGAGCGGTACCAAGGTCAGACGCTCAGGCTATGAGATGAGACTCCATGAGAAGAAGAGAAAGTTAACATTCCAGAATAACAAGGAACAATACATCAGCTGTCTCTCCCCCCACCACCGGCAATGGCGGCATAGCTACCCTGCCATTTCCCTTTAAGTCGGAGGGAGGTTTTTGCTTTGCTCTGGTTTAAAGGGGAAAGGTGTAGATGCTCCATCCATCATGCCTGTAAGCAGCACATCACTTTGTGAAATCTCACCCCAAAAGGGAGGGCATGTTGTGTTCCACGGGGGGGGGGGACACGGAATCTCTGTGTGGAAGGTGCAGCTACCTGCTTTCTTTACACCAAACCTGTTTTTTATAAGCCCCCTTCCCACATGGTTGTCATTTTTCAAAATGGAGGAAAGCCCCCAATTCCTTCAGCTTTTCCTTGCAAAGAAGGTGCTCTGACCACTTGATCATTTGGGTTACTCCGCCTTACACTTTCCCCTGTCTCTATGATCTCTATTTTGAGATGCAAGGGCCAAAACTGTACCGGCATTTCAAATGCGGTTGCCGCACAGAGCGACATATGAGGGCACTACAATACTGGCTATTCTATTGTCATTCTCTTTCATCTGAATACCAAGCATAGAATTTTGCCTTCCCTTCCACTGCTGCCCACTGAGTTGACATTTTCTGTGCATTACCCGGCCCAACCCTAAGATCACTTTCCCGGTTCATCGCCAATGCCTTCAAATGCACACAAAAGGGTGACACGCCCCAAAGAAAACCGCCGCGTCGGATCTGAGCAGCTTCTCTGCTGGTGAAAAAGGAGAATGTGGTCCCTTTCCGTCACCAAAACGGCTGTGCTGGGGATCATGTGATCTGCATGGACAACTGACTATATCAAGCTCTGGATGGAGTTAGGAAGGGAAGTGGGCAAGATTAAGTTAAAAAGCTGGCTGGATCCAGCCCCTTACCTGGAAACCTGGCTCAAGCTTTTACCATGCAGGAAAGGCGACAGGTGGCATCCGGGCAGGTTTTTGACTCAATCTTGCCCCAAACTACAGTCCTTGTTCCCCATGGCTTTTCACCAAGTAGATCCCTGGCATACCTTTCTGGGTGGTCAGAGGAGATGCCCTCCTCCCTTTCTCACCAGCAGAGAAGCCGCCTGGATCCGACCAAGAGGTTACACCGTGACAGTGCATACACTTTGGTTTGAATAAACCCCAGGAAAGTAGTGTGATGCCCAAACACAGACAATCCTAGAAACTCGGGGGTCAAAGGTGGGCTTGTCAACCGCCCTTTGATCTCACAGCAGTTTTGTCATGAGATTTTGGATTTGCAGCCATGTGGATTTGCACAGAGATGGCAACATATCCTCCTGGCTGGGAGGTGGAATAGAGAAAAGAAGCCAAGAAACAAATGTCTATGCACATAGCAGGATTTGCTACCAGTAGACCGGCAAGAGTTTGTCACAGCAGGTTTTTAATAGCAGGATTTAAATAAATCATGATTTTATTGTGACATTGGATGAAAGCCACGCTCTCCAGTCCATCAGCCAGAGTCCTTAATTTATTAAAAATATTAATAACATGGTACAGTTCAGGCAGGAACAGATGACCAGTAAATGAATGACATCTTCACCCTCCTTGCCTGTTGTATGTGGCCTGGCAGCAATGCTTGGGGTCCATCCAGGCTCGATAGAAGCACATTTTTGCTGTCAGGGAGAGCACTAAA
This sequence comes from Gekko japonicus, assembly GCF_001447785.1. NCBI lineage: Eukaryota > Metazoa > Chordata > Lepidosauria > Squamata > Gekkonidae > Gekko > Gekko japonicus. The sequence continues at coordinate 145,567 of NW_015169826.1, read as the reverse complement.
AGCAGGGTGGTTTCTAGCACCCAGTGGATCATAACTCAGTACATGGCTGCTTCTGTCGAAAGTTGTCTGGCTCGGTCTTAATAAAATATTCATCTGATGTAAAAGTTGTGCATTTTGCATCTGCCTGTGAAAGAGAGAATCCTTTATCCGTCTGTGTACCCCTACCGAAAAAGCTCCTACTCTGGAAATCTTGTTGGGTCTTTAAGGTGTTAACTGGATTCGAATCTTGTTCTGCTACCGAAAAAGTTAGGCTTAGATTTCTTTATCTTGTTCAAAAGAATTCTATCAAAGCAGCTGACATCCAGAATTGGCTGTTGGAAAATGACAGTCGATATATTACCACCTGTCTTGGAACTACTTGCACGCCCGCAGTTATGAAATGCTGGTGGGGGTGGGGGGGAAGTACCACCAAGAAAGATCACAGATGATTTCTTTTACTCTTTGATTCTATTTTAACTGGTATGATGGCTAATTGATTCTTATGCGGTTTGTCAGCTTCGCTTATTCTACATAGGAATCAAAGGGGCCTATAACCCCCCCGCCTGCCCCCAAAAGAACAACAATCTAGAAATCACAATATAATCGTAGGGTTACCATCTTTTGCAAAGAGAGGACATATTTCCCGACTGACCACTTCAAACAACCGATCACGATGACAGGTCTCATTTTAAATACCCCCTACTATTTAGGCTGTGATGATTGCTAATAACTAGGAACACGCCTAACCTCCCTTGTTTTGCAATAACAACAATTTTAATTGATTTACTTCGGCTAAATAATAGAGGGCAGACATTAAAAAAAGAGAGAGAGGACATGTCCTCCAACAAGAGGACATCTGGAAACCCTACAATCATCAGACAGAAGCGGCAGCCAGGAGGTGGGGCAGGGCAGCTGGAAGAACTCAGCCCTGGATGGAACAGCCTCCCCTGGCACCCAGCAGTGGCAGCACAGGAAGCCGGAAGCCGGAAGCCGGCTGCCCCCTCGCCTCTGCCAATCAGAGGTCCTGCTCAGCTGTCACCCTGACCTGGACGGCCCAGGCCAGCCCGATCTCATCAGATCTTGGAAGCCTAAGAAGGGTCATAAGAACATAAGAACATAAGAGACGCCAATGTTGGATCAGGCCAAAGGCCCATCCAGTCCAACACTCAGTATCACACAGTGGCCAGAAATACCAGTGCCATCAGGAGGTCCACCAGGAGGTCCACCAGGACATTAGAAGCCCTCCCACTGTTGGCCCCCCCAAGCACCAAGAAGACAGAGCATCACTTGTTCCAGAGCCCCTATCTATATCTTGTGGCTAATAGCCACTGATGGACCTCTGCTCCATATGCCCATCCAATTCCCTCTTGAAGCCGTCCATGCCAGGGTCGGCCCTGGTTAGTGCTTGGATGGGAGCTCACCGAGAAGGTCCAGGGTCAGTACGCAGAGGCAGGCAAGGGTCAACCCCCCTCTGTGCAGTCTCTTGCCTCAAAACCCCCACGAGGGGGTCTCTGTACGCCAGCGGTGACTCGACGGCACTCTCCACCCCCACCACTCAGCTATCACGGCTAACAGCCAACAACACACTGAACCTCAACAGGTCCCTCCGACTCTGGGTGCATTTCTCCTTTCCTGCTGGAGGAAGCGGAGACCCACGTGCTTCCTTTAGTACTGGTGGGGCTTAAAGGGACACAGGAGAGACGCACTTCACTCCTCTTAGGTACCTCCCCCCAAGGCAATGGGAGGAGACTGCCTGAGAATGACCCACCAGGGCCTTCGGACTGATCCCCCAGTTCCTGGTGTGGAGGGATATATGGGACAAGCGTTTGCTGTCTACGATGGGCTGGATCCCGAGCAGATGCCCAGCCATACTGATCCCTGGTGCCAGCCCTGTTTCTAGCCACAACACGAAGATGGAACTTCCTGATGCCCCTGTTCCAGGGGTCCCCAACCCTTCTGAGCCTGTGGTCACATCTGGAATCCTGACACGGGGTGGTGGGCACAGACACAAAACGGCTGCTGCGGGAGGCAGAGCCAACCACACACAGGAAGCCCAAGCGCAGGGGAGAAGAGGGGCGATCAAAAATACATGGGGGAAAGAGAGGTAATAAAACTAGCACTGTGGTGGCAGCTGCCCTTGAAACAGTGCTATCTGCACAGCCAATCAAATCTTCAGGGGCAAATCAGAAGCCCTATTGGAGAAGAGCCCACCCGACCCCACCCACTTTCTAAAAACACACGGCAGGCACCAAGAAAGGTGTCTGTGGAGGCCATGGCACCCATGGGCAACATGTTGGGGACGCCTGGGGGGGAGACATAAGAACATAAGAGACGCCAATGTTGGATCAGGCCAAAGGCCCATCCAGTCCAACACTCTGTGTCACACAGTGGCCAGAAATACCAGGTGCCATCAGGAGGTCCACCAGTGGGGCCAGGACATTAGAAGCCCTTCAGCTCCCCTTCCCCATGGTCTTCCAAGGTAGAAGCAGTCAGAATTTCACAGCAGGTGGCATGCAGCAAATAGCCTTTGACAGCTAACATGCAGCCCGAGGAGACTTTCCTCCCTGCCATCGCCACTACCGCATCTTTTGGGGAGCACTCAGATTACCTCCACTAGTACATTTCCTGTATGTCTGTATACGAGTGCCAGCATTTCACCAACCTGAGACGGAAGAGGACGTTGGCCAGTTGAAAGTACACAGAAGAGAGGAACAAAGCAAGAAGACAAACCCGGCGAGGACAGGCTAAGGCAACTGGATATGCAGAGAGAAGGGAGATGGCGCGGCGATAGATCCTGATGCTTTTCAAACATCAAAATGCATCTCGGAGAGGAGTGGAGGAAGCAGTCCCTTGATCTGCAAAGGAGAGGATGAGAGGGAACAGCTTCAAACCCCCGAGAAGCCAATTTGCGTGTAAAGTTATGAAGTCGACCAACAGCGCAGGCAGTTTTAGGAGAAGCACCCGTCCGGGGGGAGGAGTCTTTTAAGACAGGCCTGCACAGCAAGGCTGGATGCAGCCTGCCAACCATGCGCACAACTCAACAGAGCTGCTCCTTGAACACATGAAGCTTCCTTATGCTGAGTCAGGCTCTTGGTCTTTCAAGGTACTGTCTACTCTGACTGGCAGCAACGCTGCAGGGTCTCAGGCGGTCTTTCCCATCACCTGATCCTTTCTAATGGAGCTGCCAGGGATTGAAACTGGGACTTTCTGCATGCCAAGCAGACGCTCTGCCCCTGAGCCATAGCTCCTCCTCTGTGTCCAGAACTGTATATCATTCTTCACATTTCTATAAGATGACAAGGATTTCCCCCCCCCCAACAACCCGGTGAGGTATGTCAGGCTGAAAGGAGGACTGCACCAAGATCATGGTCCAAGCAAGGATCTGAAGCCAGGGACGGAGTCCAATGTAAAATTCCCACTGATGGAAGGCAGGAGGTTTTCACAGATTTCCACCACCACCACCACAACAGACCTCCAACTCCCCTCCCCATGGTGTTCCAGGGTAGAAGCAGTCAGAATTTCACAGTAGGTGACATGCAGCCGATAGCATTTGACAGCTGACATATAGCACCGGTTAGTATTTGATTGTATCTGACACGTAGCCGTGACTTTTTGAGAGTCACCAACAGGCGACTTATAGCGGTTATCAGTGTCTGACAGCTGATTTGCAACAGAATTTAGCAGATGTTATATTTCAAGCATTGGATGTCAAATTTAAATTTTTTAAAAATCTGAATGGCCAATGTTGAGAGATCGGTCTCAACATCATATTCAGAAGCTGATCGTTCGCCAGGTTTGGAAATGTTGCAAAAAAAATTCCCTATGGTTCACCCAAGGTCACAGCTAACATCTGTGAAATGTCAGGGAGTTTCATTACTTCGTTCGTTGTATATATTACGCTATTGCTCTAATTTCATAATCCAGTTTGGTTTCACTGAATTGGATCCAGCCAGCTTTTCCACCAAATCTCATTGAATTCTTCTTCCTCTGTCCCACCTGGCTATTGCACCTACAGGTCCCCTGATCCCTAGCAGTGGTCAAAAGGGGGAAGGGGTCAAAAGGGACCCACTCCTCCCTTTTCCACTAGTGGAAAAGCTGGCTGGATCCAACCCATTGTTTGTGGTATATATTATACCAATCTATTTTATGTCTTTTGGGGGGTTTTGCCATCAAATCACATCTGAATTACGGAAGCCCCACAGGGTTTTCAAGGCTGGAGACATTCAGAGGGGGTTGGCCATTGCAGTTTGGAGATTTGAAGACAGGCCTTCCTAACCCTAGTCCTGCACTTTCAACCCATCATCCTCTTTATGTTCTTTATGTTCAGTGCAAACACCTAAGGGCACATCTACACCATGGCTTCCAAAGGGGACATGTAGGTGCCCAAGTGCCAAAGTGAATTCATTCTTCCCTGTCCATAATTGGGTGGTCAGTTACATACATTTGGAGTTAGTGTCCTGGCCCCACTGCTGGACCTCCTGATGGCACCTGGTATTTTTGGCCACTGTGTGACAGGGTGTTGGACTGGATAGGCCATTGGCTTGATCCAACATTGGCTTCTCTCATGTTCTTATGTTGTTAGACCCAGGTAGGTAGCTATGTTGGTCTGAAGCAGCAGAACAAAATTTGAGTCCAGTGGCACCTTAAAGACCAACAAAGTTTTATTCAAGGTATAAGCTTTTGTGTGCACGTGCACTTCCTCAGATACAATGAAGTGGACGTTACCAGCCCATACATATATGTAGAGGGTGAGCAGTAAATTAGCATGCAGCATAATGAAGATGTTTAACAGATTCAAGCTTTTACTGCTTCATTTACTGCTCACCTATACGTGTGAACTGGTAACTTCCATTTCATTGTATCTGAGGAAGTGTGCGTGCACACGAAAGCTGATACCTTGAATAAAACTTTGTTGGTCTTAAAGGTGCCATTGGACTCAAACTTTGTCATACATTTGGAGTGAAATTGACTGAGCAAAAGTCAATTTCAGCACTCCAGTTGGAGGCACTTGCAATTTAGGGACCAGGAAACAGGTTTTCCTGCCGCCTCCCTTATGGCAATGCTGGATCAATGCGACAGCAATTGCTGAATTAAGCGGGGAGAGGAGCCATTCCTCTTGTTCTGCAGACACAGCTTCTGATCATCAACCTGAAAAGGCAGACAGCTGCCATTCAGCAGTGCCCTACATCCACGATGAAGAGAAGCAAATGTACCCTTCACACTCTAATCTAATGTCATGGCGAAAGGAAGCTCACGCCCAGCTTTGGATGGCGCTTTGCAGTTTAAAACTACTGCCGTTTTGACTAAACATTGAGAAGGGGGCAGGGTACTGTCAGTAAATAAATGATACGTTGTCAAAAACTGTATCTGCAGACCCTGAGACATGAAAATGTGGCTGGGGAAATTTTAGAAGCGACAGCTGTGGACATGAGGCATGCGAGATAGACACGTAGTGTTTTATCCCAACCCTTAAGCCTTTTCTAGAGGTCTTGCTTGCCAGATTGGCAGTGCCATCCTAAACAGAGCTATACTCATTGAAGTCCATTAAAGTCCTTGGGCAAAGGTAGGGACCTCTCTAGGCTTACATAGTCTGAATAATTTATTTATTCTCATTTCTCTCTTGGGAAACAAGATAAGATACAAAGAAAGAAATGAAGGAAGAGATCAGGAAGAAGAGAAGAAGAAGAGACTGGATTCACTCGGAGTCTCAGAGCACCTTACAATCTCCTTCCTCTTCCTCTCCCCACAACAGACACCCTGTGAGATAGGTGGGGCTGAGAGAGCTCTGAGAGAACTGCTCTTGAGAGAAGACCCAAGGTCACCCAGCTGGCTGCACGTGTAGGAGGCGTGGGGAATCAAACCCGGTTCTCCAGATGAGAGTCCGCTGCTCTTAACCACTACACCAAACTGGCTTTGGGAAGAGATGGGAGCAGGAAAAATGAAGGAATGAGCAGGAGGAAAAATGAAGAAACGAGAAACAGGGCTGTGTAAGAAGTAAAAGTGAGCTGGGGCGCAGAATCCCATGTTTAAGTATCACCCTGGTCACACCAACTCCAACACGACGTTAAGTGTGCTAAACCCATTTATTGTGTCCCTGAATGTTTCCAGAGACATCACTATGTTCTCAGTCCTCTCTTTACCTGTAATATGGGGATTTGTAGTACTGGGTCACCTCACAGGATCATTGGCCCCTGCCACACCGGGGGTGGGGTGGGGGGAAGTACAGGCAAAGTGCGGCTTTTGAAAGCCGCACCAAAAGAGACACGCGGCGGCGGGATCACATAGATCCCCTAAGCTGCCGCGCAGTTCCCCCCCGGAACGATCAGATGCCGGGGGAAGCCACTGAAGAAAGAGCGCGGCAGCCGAACTGCGCATGTGTGCACATGCGCAGTTTGGCCGGGAGCCTGGATTGCTCCGGACGACGGGCGCGCCAGCGATCCCACGGCCGCGCTTGATGCGGCGTTTCAGGTAAGTCCTCCTCTGTAGGTGGTTTTTTTGCAGCGGGTTTCCAGGCTTTATGGACGGATCAGGGACGGGTGTGCGCCGCTTCCCAGATGTTGCGGTGAGATCATGCCCGTTTGCTGCGCCCCCGATCCGTCCCTCTCCCGGGCCAAAACCTTCCGTGTGACCGGGACCATTGTAAAAGTTACTCGGCTTATGTACATCAGGTGCTTGGAAGTAAAAAATAATACTAGTGGACAAGAGAGATAATTGGAAATGGAAAATGAAAAAAACCCTGCAAGGAAGGCAAAAGAGAAGGGGGGAGAGAGAGAACCAAAAATGAGATGAAAATAATTTATATAGTCCATTTTGTATTTAGCCTGTTCATCCTTCAAGGCGCTCAGGCTGGCTTACGGGATTCCCCAGTCCTCCATCTGATTCTCACAACAACCTGATGATCCATTCTTTATTTCTATCCCACTTTTCTCTCCAATGGGGACCCCAACCAGCTTACAACATCACTCTCCCCATCTTCATTTTGCCATGAAAACAACAGCCCTGCAAGGTAGGCTAGGCTGAAAGAGAGTGGGCCTCCAGAGCCTAGCCCAGCACTCTAACCACGACACCACACTGTCTGTCCGCACTTTTAAAAAATGGGGAGTCTGGCAAAGAAATGTGGGGAAAGGAAGAAAAGATGTAATAAAGGTAAACGAGAAAATAGAAAGAGGGGCTAGGAAGTTGGATTTGTAAATTAAATTACTAGGCCATGAAAAATCTAGAAAATAAAGTTTTTAAAAAGAGGGACAATGTAAAGAAGGCAATTCAGGCACAGAAAGGTAGGCTGGAATGCAGCGTCTCTCGCCTGGGTTGTTAAACAACACAATTCCAGAAAGAGACGCAGCCCTGCTCTCAGCGCACAATAACACTGGCTAATATCACAGGCTGGTGGGCAGCACGCCAAGCTACAGACATCGGGTGGGATGGGCATGACACGAAGGGCAATCTGGCTGAGACACCAGGGACAGCAGAAGTAGATCCCTGCAGAGTGCGGGAATTATTTGAGGGAGTGAGAAAGGGAAGGACGAAGGGACAACTTCAAGGCTTGCCATTTGTCCGCTCGCCTCACCCGTGGTGGCCAAACACCTGCCCTGAGTCCCAGTCCTCTGCTCTTCAGAAACTGAGCAGGAGAGAAATATCCAGAAAGCAGCTAGATGCTCTGGCAATTTTCCCATCATGCTATGGTGTTTGCCATAGAGTTCAGGGGAATCCCTTGAGTGTCACATCCTCCCCAAACTCCACCTTCCCCAGGCACCGTACTCAAAATCTACCAGCATTTGCTGAGGGAACCCTAGACACACCTGGATGGCCCATTTTGCCCAGCGCTCTGTTCTGGGACCAAGGATGCGGCAATGGAACCAGGGCATTTTTTGTGGCAGTACTCAACTTTCCCTTCTCCTCCCCACAACAGTGGGGGTGGGATATAAATCCAATAAATACATAAAATAAAACAGACACCCTGTGAGGTAGGTGGGGCTCCTTCTTGGAGATCTTCAGGAGGCACTGCAAGGCCCACCTGATTGCCAGCTTTGGAGGGGGGTTGAATGTCAGGCATCTTTCAAGAAGGGGAAAGATCTGGGGTTTGCGATTTTATTTTTGTTTTAACTGAAAATGTTTGTAACTATTATTGCAAGCCACCTTGAACCAGAAGGAAACATGTTTAAACAAACAAACAGCTGTTCCAGCACTTTTTTAAAATATAAAAGCACTGGCTAGAACCCAGCTGGAGATGGACCCCCAACAGTTACTTCAGAACTCTCTCTGCTGTTGTCGCCTGCATAGCAATGGACATCGCCATAGATGAACCACCACGGTGATGCATTGCTAAGCCTGCAAGAGTGAAAAGGTATATGCCCACCAGGCCATTATATTAGACAATGTTATTGTGCATTGAGGAGAAGAAGAAGAGATTGGATTTATACCCCGCCCTTCACTACCCAAGGGAGTCTCAGAGCGGCTTACAAACTCCTTTCCCATCCCCTCCCCACAACAGGCACCCTCTGTGAGGTAGGTGAGGCTGAGAGAGCTCTGACAGAAACGGCTCTTTTTTCAAGAACAGCTCTTTGTCAGAACAATGGCTTGCCCAAGGTCATCCAGCCAGGTGCAAGTGGAGGAGTGGGGAATCAAACCCGGTTCTCCCAGATTAGAGTCCGCGCACTTCACCACTACACCAAACTATTGAGAATACTGCTGGGTCTCTTCCTGGAATTATGAGGCTGAACGATCCAGGCATTACTAACTTTGAATACCAATTTAACTGTCATGGCTTCCCCCAAAGAATCCTGGGAGCTGTAGTTTGGTGAGGGATGCTGGGGATTTTGTTCAAATCCCCTAGTCCCCGCCAGATTCCAGATCCTTGGGGTGAGGGGCTTCCCCCTAGGAAGAAGGAATTATGCCCGGTTATGCCTGTGCTGTAGATGTGACCTTTCAAGATGCTAAAGAAACAAAACTAGGCCATCCATATCAGGGGGATGTAGAAAAATGCATAGCAATGATAGGAGTGGAAAGGTCACGGAATTATAAACACCGCTTTCTTACATTGTTTATTTTGGTTTTTCTGTCCGGGCTCTCTTTCAAGGAGCCCTGGGGAGCATCGATGGTTCTCCCCTCCTCGTTTTATCCTCACAACAACCCAAGAGGGCCAGTTGGACTCCCACAGGGTCACCTAGTATGCTTCCTGGCAGAGTGGGGATTTGAACCTTAGGCCTCCTTGGCTCCATTCAGACATTCTAACCATTACACTCCTCTGGCTCCATTTTCGACAGACAGCTCCTGACAGCAACCTTAGGGTTGGATCTAGGCAGCTTTTTCCCACTCTTCTTTTTACTACAGACCGCATCCTACTTTTGTCCAGGGGGGTCCTGCAATCCCCATTATAGAAGTTTGGGGTGGTCTAAGGGGACCAGGGCCGCTTCTTCCCTTTTCACCAGCAGAACAGCTGATCGGCTCCCACCTTTAGTCTAGGGTTGCCAGGTCTGTTAGAGATGCCGGCATGGGGTGGGGGGGACATTCTGGTAGCCCAAAGCATTGCCCCAATTGTGCCTACATCACCCAGGGGTGACAGTCTAGTTTTCAGGCAAAACTCTATGGTAAAATTGCCCTCAAGCCATAGAGTTTAGCCCATGTCGTTCCGGGCCGGTGGCGGGCAGGAGCCCGCAAAACTGGGCAATCCCCTGCCCCCAACGGGGAAATTGCAACCCTACTTTAGTGTTGAAATATGAAACGGCCTTATGTATTTATTTCATTTATATCCCACCTTTCTCTCCAATGGGGACTCAAAACAGCTTACATCGTCCTCCTCTCCTCCATTTTATCCTCACAACAATCCTGTGAGGTAGGTTATATCATCACACCATTTGTCAATCTGATGCAGTATTGTCTGCCCTAATTGAAAGCAGCTCTCCTCAGGCCTCAGGAAGAGAAAGGCCTTTCCCCAAATTCCTTCACCTGGAGATGCCTAGGATTGAACCCAGGACGGTCTCTACACAAAAAGCATGTATTCTACCACTAAACTACAGCCAGCTCAGCCAGAGTCCCTCAGTCAATAACGGCTGGCTATATCCTGCTTTATCTCAGCACCGTGATCCCTACCTGGAGACCCTTGACCGGGTTTTATTTGCCTTGGTTTAATGTAAATTAAAGTCCGACTGCAATTCCTAAAGCATATTTACTTGTCAAAAAGTCCCATTAAGTTCTGCGGAAATTACTTCTGATCAAACAGAGAGAGTGAAGTGCAAGAACACGCCTCAGCAGGTCTACTCAGAAGTAAGTCCTGCTTAATTCAAGAGGGCTTCCTCCCAGGAAAGCGTGGCCTCGGAGCGGAGCCCCAATTGAGTGGATGGGAAACACATCGGGCAAAAGAGAGCCAGTTTGGTGTAGTGGTTAAGTGCGCCGACTCTAATCTGGGAGAACCGGGCTCGATTCCCCACTCCTCCAATAAATATAAATACAATCTCTTCTTCATCATCATCTTTTCAGCTTGATCCTAACCAAGGACCCAATTCATTCTCTCTCGCATATGCAAGGGAGGATCTCCCAATATGGCATGTACTCCTCTGTGATCATGCAATGCAATCATTGCTTCCAATGGGAGCCCAGATATACCTGTTTCTACCTACTTGTCATACAAGATCCGGTGGCCCTGCTTCTCATGATTCTGCACAGACAGTTCTTGCACAGATCCTTGCATTTACTCTAGAGCAATGACTCCTAGATACTCCTGATTCACTGAACAAAATGAAGTGTCAATTCAATTTTGATCTGGAATTGGCTGAGAGATACTGCCTCTCAACACTGATTACTCCAGCATTGATACCAGTTTAACATGGTGAACACACCAAGATGTCCTTGATTTAATCTGGATTTATTGTCCGGTATTGTCAAGGCCTGGAATGATTTAGTTTCTCTTTTCCAGTAACCCATGTGAACATGCCTAATCCACTTTCACCATGATTTATTCTACTTAGTACCAGTTGTAGTAAATATTCATCGCAAATGTCTGCACATCTCCACTATGTATACTAATTCACCCAGACGAGAAAATAAAGCGCTTCCTCTAGGCAAAGGCAGACAATTCGGGGATTGAAATAAACCTCCAACCCAAGGAACTGGCAGGAAAAAAGCACTTATTTTTTTTGTCCAGAAATACCACACACACACCTGGAATTTGCCAGTCTTATGACATCACATTTGGCTTCTGAAAACTAATGAGCCTGCTGATTTTTTTCACATCTGCTGAAAATAATGGGTCTTGGCTCTCAAGAGAACTTTAAACGTTGCCTTGCTTCTTAAAGCGACAGAAGCCCCACGCAGGGACTCTGACACATAGATTGTTCACCCCAACTAGGATGATATTGTGAACTTGTAAGGTTGCCAGCACGCCTGGAGGGGGGGGGGAATCCTGTCCTTTGAACAGAGGAAATGTGTAGAAATGGGTAGCTGAAGCTTTTCACGGTGTGGAGGTAAATCACGTCGCCTGGCAAATCACATTCCATTAAGCTTCTGCGAAAGGGACAAGCCATTTTTCTCCAGACTAATTGGCAACAGTACCCTCAACATCATGGTGTTTCCATGCAGCTCCCAGGTACCCCCCTGTCTTTTCTGCAATTTTTCCCAAACCTGCTTTGCTGCATAGGGGAAGCTTGCAGCAAAAACGGAGGTGGTGGGGGGGACGCCTGTAGATGTGGAAACCTGGTTCTTCCCGGTCCTGATCTCATCACCGCTACTTTCCCTGCCCCAGTCCCCTATGATGTCCACTCCCCCTCCACATGACCACTTTTTGAGGGTTTTTTTTAAAGATCGATTACTGACATACACACAGGGCTCTTTTTGTAGAAAAAGCCCAGCAGGAACTCATTAGCATAATAGGCCACACCCAACAGCAGGGACTCATCAGCATATTAGGCCACACCCCTGACAGCACAGCTTATTGGCACATTAGGCCGCACCCCCATGTTACCAGAAGTGTGGTCATCCAGCCACACCCACCTTTTGCTTCTTATTCTGTTTACGTTGCTTGTTGTCAAAACCCAGGGCTTTTTTTGTAGCAGGAACTCCTTTACATGTTAGGCCACACATCCCTAACGTAGCCAATCGTAATGAGTTTCTGCTGTTGGGTGTGGCCTATTATGCTAATGAGTTCCTGCTGGGCGTGGCCAACTTGGGAGCCAGCCGGAACTCCGTTCCTGTGCGTTTCTGCCCAAAAATAGCCCTGCATATACAAAGTATAACAATAAATCAACTCAATTTTAAAAAACTCAAAAGCCTATCACCACGACCACCGCCCAACCTGGATAGCCCAGGCAAGCCCAATCTCATCAGATCTCGGAAGCTAAGAAGGGCTGACCCTGGGAAGTACTTGGATGGGAGACCTCCTTGGAATACCAGTAGTCGGGAGGCGGGGGCAGGCTTTATTCAGCCACCTCTCTGAATATCCTCCAGGCCCCCAGTAGGGGTCAGTCACCAGGGGTCGCCATGACTTCCAGGTGCACACACACCTCACACGAACACACGCATGCACACACATTTTTTAAAAATACAAAAAAACCAACCCCCAACCCCCTCCCCCCCGGTATATAGGGCTGCCAGCTCTGGGTCTGGATATACCTGGAGATTTTAGGGTGGGGCCTGGGAGTGTGGGGTTTAGGAAGGGGAGGGTCATCTGTAGAGTATAATGCTGTGCAGTCCACCTTCCAAAGCAGCCATTTTCACCAGGAAAAGTGGAATTCGTGTTTTAAATAAATAATACATAAACGATTTATGTAGTCTGGACAGCGGCGGTAACAGCGGGAGATCTCCAGCCCTCTCGTTGAGGTTGGCAACCCTAGGTATGAAGAAGGGAAAGGGTCACCATAGAGAAAGTGCAGGGAAACCCACCAGGCAGGAGCCCTGTTGCTACTGTGACAGCCGAACACCAGCCCTTCCAGAGGAAAGCATCGCACTGTGGGAAAGGTCCGGGTCGGAATCTGAATCCTACTCCCTCCAGGGCTGGCTTTGGGAATTTAGACGATGATGGCCCCTTGACATGTTCTGAAGAGTGGCCAGCCCATACCAAGGCCTTCTAGTCTGGTCCACTTTCAGGGCTGATGTTTACTCTGTATCGAACAACCTTGTCGCCAAACAAGCCCAAAGCCCATGCCTCGAAAAACTGAATTCTGACGTCTCATCATAAATCATCTTTTGCATTTAGATAGCTCTCTCACCATCCAGAGAGCTTCACGTGTGCTATCACAACAAATCTCACAACTGCCCTGTAAGGTACGATTATTACGCCTGCACAGCAGAGGCAAGATTGAGTCGGACTGACTTGCCTAAGCCTACCTAAAGGGCTGTGGGCTGAGCTGAGAGTTGAGCCTTTGTACTACTATGTACTACAACATACTCTGTACATAGTTCTTTGGCCTTACCAGTTTCAGTCTGCTTGATGCCACAAGCATCTCGCTAATTCTTCTTTAATAACCGCCCATACCGATGCCCTGTGCAGCTCTGATACAGGGTGTGCATCCCTATTATTGAAAGATTGCAGTTCTCAGCAAATTGGTCCGTATTGTCTCCCTCCGCTACATCTAATGTGATTTCAGAACTGAATCTATATCTCATATCCTCTTAAATCAAACGGGATCTGCATTGGAACCCTTTTGGAATAACAAGCCAACTAATAATGCCAATAGTAACAGTGGTCGTCATAATAACGATATATTAAAGAGTTCGCTTGTCTCTCGGCAGCACTTGGGCTTCCAAGAGAAGGCACGAAAACATGTGCAGCATCCGCCAATGACCAATCCAGTTAGGCATTTTTGATACAGTGATCTCACTATAAACATGTGGGATCTGCAGAGGCATAATTTAGAGTGGGCAGTGCTTATCTGTTCTATTGTTTTTTTAAAAATTCATGCCCTGTTTTTCCCTCTAAGGGGGCCCCGAATCAGCATATCACTTTGCTCTCCCCTCCTCCTTTTTATCCTCAACAACCACCCCGTGGGAAAAGCTAGACTGACAGATTGTGACAGTTCCAAGTCCATACAGTGAGCTTAGGGTTGCCAACCTCCAGGTGGTGACTGGAAATCTCCCACTATTACAACTGATCTCCAGGCGACAGAGATCAGCTTCCCTGGAGAAAATGGCCACTTTGGAAGGTGAACTCTATGGCATTAGACCACATTGGAGTCCCTCCCCGCCCAACCCCCCCCTCCTCAGGCTCCACCCCCCTCCCAAAGTCTCCACTTATTTCCCAACCTGGATCTGGCAACCATAGGTGAACTTGCATGGCAGAGGAGGGACTCAAACCCAGTTGGCCAAGGTCCTGGTCTGATCGTCCAACCGCTATGTCACATCAACTCTCAAGTGTGGCGTGACTGTTCCTCAGGAGCACCTGCATCCCTGGTCAGCCCAGGGTTCCAGGACACTTTGCAGCAGGGGTCATTTCCTGCGGGAGCGCACAGGAGTGGAGCGCCGGCAGTAAGGAGCCCAGGGGGCGGGCACATGCAACAAGCCCCGCCCCCTGCTCCCAGCAGCCCTCAGTTGGGCCATGAGGAGCAAGAAGCAACCAGGTAAGTGTCAGAGCCCCCCCCCCGCCTTCAGGTACAAGCTCTCCCTCCTCTGTGAGGGCAGATCTGCGCGTTCCCCTCCCACACACACACACAGCTAGCAATCCAAAACAGTCCAGTGGCACCTTTAAGACCAAGTTTTATTCAGATACAAGCTCTCCCTCCTCTGTGTGGACAGATCTGCATGTCCCCCCCCCATACCTAGCAATCCAGAACAGTCCAGTGGAGCCTGAGCGGTGGGTGTTGCCTTCTGACACACTTCCAGTGTGTGGCATATGCAAACAAGTTATGTTAATAAGCTATGCTAATGAGCTCCTGCACCTCTTTTTCTACTAAATGATCCCTGCTTTGCAGCATCCAGAAATGGCTGTTGTCCAAAGCCCAGAGGCAAGACTAGTTGGGTTATTGGGTCAACACAGATCTAGTCTTTCCAAACTGGGCTGTATTAACAATCTATCTGTACTTTTCCTTGGGAAATCATAGAATTAAATATTTTTGTTGATTTGTTAAAACATTTATATCTTACTTCTTCCAATAGCTTAAGGAGACTTAACAATACACATCATTAAAGCAATGAAAGAGCCCCAAATTCCCTCCCCCAGAGCTAATAAAATGCATGCGACCTACACCACTTGGAAGTGCTGGTGAATCAAACAGGCTTACAGCTTCTCCTAAAAGCTTCCAAGGACGGCACTCGTCAGTTCCTGTTTCCATACAGTGGGAGCAATGATGGCAAAAGCACGGGCCTCTGTCAATGCCATGTGGACTGCCTTTAATGAGGGAACAACCTGAAGGTTGGAACCTAAACACCTCTGCGTGCCCGAAGACCATCGCTATCTATATCTGTATTAAGACCTCGACAACAGTGTTATGATTCCAGCAGAAGTTTATGTGCCCATTATGTTTTTATCCTCTGTTGCTGCATCAAGGAGGGCATAGCCTTCTAAGTAGCACAAGTGCATAACTAGTCATCCAGTGGCTGGGTCAGAACCTGCAATGACAGCCGAGCCGAGCTCACCCATTGGCGAAGAGGATTTAGAAGGCAAGGGTAGTTCACCCAGTAGTCGGGGAGGGGGCATTCTAAATGAGGCCAGGTTCCCACAGACAGCCAAGAACGGAAGTCGGATCAGAAGCCAGTTCCACAGATACCTCTCCACGAGCATCTGCAGGGTCACCAAGAGTCTCCGTGGCCCTCCAGGCAAAGAGTCCTTCTTGGTCTTCCTCACACCACGTTTTGGCCCCCCCAGATTCAAAAGATCACATGAAACATGCTTGATTAGAATGGGTACACTGATACTCTCCCATCCCCAAACAGCCTCTTGCCTGGCTCCCCAGATCAACTTGGGACTCCCAAATTTTGTACCCTAGCTCACACACACACACCCCTCAACAACCTTGAGCATATAGTTAGCTCCAGGGGTCATTTCGTAGAAAAAGAGCTAGGGGAACTCATTAGCATAACTCATAAGCATATGCCACACCCCCTGACAGCCGGAAGCAGGGGGTGGGGCTTCGTCATGTGCCCCCCCACATCACCCGGGGGAACTGCGATCCCCCGCGATCCCCCCCAAAATGACCTCTGGTTAGCTCTGAGAGGGTCTGGAGCCAAACTGAATCACTCCCACATCAGCTCTAACGTCTGCTGCTGCTCCTCCCTCTCTGAGAAAATATTTTAAGGGGTTAACTGCTTCACCGGGAGCCTAGTATTCCATATCTAGTTGTATCCCTATGGTGTCTTTGGCAGAAGGGGGCAGGAGCTTGGTGCAGAAGTTAAAATGTTGGACTAGGATTCTGGAGATCCAGGATCGAATCCCCACTCTGCTACTGAAGTTCGTGGAGTGACCTTGGGCCAGTCACATATTTTCAGCCTACCCTACCTTGCAGGGTTGTTGTGAGGATAACATGAACAAGGAGAGAGTTATGTTGTAAGCCTCTTTAGGTGGGGGGGGCGGAGCTGAGTTATATAAAATGAATAAGTGAGGCTATTGGTTCCTGACTACTGATTGTAAGCCTCTTTAGGTTGGGGGGGGGGGAGAGGAACTGAGTGAGGCTCTTGGTTCCGGCCACAGTAGCTCCTTACAAGATTTTGGCGCAAGGAATTCAGGCAAAAGGGAGGTGGGGTCCATGTGGGAATGAGGCATTTCACCTCACTGTCTATACTAGGATCAACACCTAAATTTCCTGCAGACTCTAAACCCCAATTAGAATACATATCCATATTTAGAACATATATATTTAGCTCACAGACTGTTTCCATTTTCCTTTGATTCTCTGCAAACTGAAAGGTACAGAGCTGACTAGAAGCTTTTAAGAGCGCAAGGGGGGGGAGAGGAGCCCTCCAGCTAGCACAGGACTGGCGACAATATCAGGCCCGAACGTACCATAATCGGATTTATAACCTTGTTGTGGTATCAGTTTTTAATCTCAACCAATGCTCGCAAGAGCTATATGAATCCCCCCCCATCCTCCCACTAAATGGATTGTGCTGCCACACACAGCTTTTCTGACGGTTTAACTAAATCAGATTAAACTTAAGACCAAGGCAGTTGTGAATATCTGTGAGGCGTTATCTGCCTCGAAGGCTGTTCCAAGCCTAGCCGCCATTCTCCTCTTCTTGGTTTTTTACGCATGTTCTTCAAGCACTGGCTCTGAAGCAGGGGACCCTTGCCGAGCTGGGAGCCAGACAGACAAAGGGCAACAGAAACCAGGGCCTGGTCACAATCAGCGCTGCAGAGACAGGGAGGCGAGACTCTGAGGGAAGGCGTATTCAAGGCGATGGTCTCTTGTTGGTGGCCTGCCACTCAGGAACCAAAGAGCACAAGATACAAGAGCTCTGCGACTGGCTTGCCTGACATTTCTATTTCTGTTTCAAAGTGGGAAACTCCAGTTTTGATCAGAGCAGCACTGCAGGGGGAATGTTTA
This sequence comes from Gekko japonicus, assembly GCF_001447785.1. Taxonomy (NCBI): domain Eukaryota; kingdom Metazoa; phylum Chordata; class Lepidosauria; order Squamata; family Gekkonidae; genus Gekko; species Gekko japonicus. The sequence goes on along the minus strand of NW_015169826.1, from coordinate 128,123 downwards.
GCCCCTGACTAAACCTAAACATTTCCCGAACTAAATGAGTACCCATACACATGAAACCAATTGCCGCGCTGGGGGAAACATACAAGAAGCAGTTCACATTTCATTTCATATGTTTGTATTTATTTAGTTCATTTTTTTTATCCTGCCCATTCTCCCCAGGGAGCTCAGGGTGGCGTACATTAGTTTCCTGTCCTCTGTTTTACCCTCACAATCACCCTGCGAGGTAGGTCACGCTGAAAGAGTATGACTGGGCCACAGTCATTCAGCAAAGAAGAAGAGATTGGATTTATACCTTGCCCTTCACTCGGAGTCTCAGAGCGGCTTACAATCTCTTTTCCCTTCCCCTCTCCACAACAGACACCCTGTGAGGTAGGTGGGGCTAAGAGAGCTCTTTCGAGGACGGCTCTTGAGAGAACAGCTCTGAGAGAACTTGTGTCTGACCCAAGGTCACACCAGCAGCTGCATGTGGAGGAGTGGGGAATCAAACCCGGTTCTCCCGGTTTAGAGTCCGCGCTCTTAACCACTACACCAAAGTTCATGATGCAAGCTGGGATTCAAACCCTGGCTTCCCAAATCCTAGTCTGACATTCTAACCAGTACACCAAGCTGAGGTACCAAAAGCAGTGAATTCGGGTAGGAAAATGGTATGAGGAGGAAAAGTGGTTTTTAAAAACAAAAACAAATCAGGAACTGCTAATGGACAGGCAGCTTGAAAAAAGTCATGGAACTTTGGATAGATAGATAGATAGATAGATAGATAGATAGATAGATAGATAGATAGATAGATAGATAGATAGATAGATAGATAGATAGATAGATAGGTGTGATAATGGCAGCGAGAATATTCTGTGCTCAAAAATGGAAAAACTTGACAATACCCACAGTGGAGGAATGACTGGTGAAGATGTTGGAAATTGCGGAGATGGCTAAACTTACTTCTTTGATCGGAGAAAAGACAATATCTACATTTATTACTAACGGGAACCCCTGATAGACTTATTGCAATAAACAGTGGGGGAAATGAATTGATTATTTGTGGTTTTGAGGATTAAGGGGGGGATTTAGTTAATAGGAAAAAGATAACTTCTTTTTCCTTGTAACAATAGGATATGTGTCAAGATTATAATTCTAGTTGTAGTTGTCGGAGAGAAAATCAGAAGCGTCTTCTTTTATAATGTTTCTTTTCTCCCCCCCCCCTTTTTAGTTTCTATTTCCATTATCTTTTCCTTTTTTCCTTCATTTTCTAGTTTCTATCTTTTTTTAGTTCTTACTAGTTTTTTACTCTTTGCTATAAAAATTCTCAATAAAAATTATTGTAAAAAATAACAACAACAGGAACTGGAGCAACCTGCCACTGCTGCTGAGGGAAAAATCAAAGCATTGAGAGATAGTACTGCATATTTCCTGTCACATGGGTTTACCAGCAAGTGGTGGACGGTATACATGGCATGTATCTCTAGTTCAAGGCTGTTAGGAAAGACTTCTGCTCAATGCACTTGAGTCACCCATAGTCTGGCCAGTACTACGCACACCAATGGTCTGACTCTGGATAAGATTCCTGATCAGGCAGCAGGGACTGTGGTTCAGTGGTAGGCAGAGCATCAGCTTGGCATGCAGAAGGTCTCAGGTTCAATCCCTGGCATCTCCAGCTAAAAAGGACCAGGCAGTAGGTGATGTTAAAGGCCTCTACCTAAAACCTCAGAAAGCAGCTGCCATTTTGAGTAGACAATACTGACCTTGAGGGACTGATGCTCTAATTCAGTATAAGGCACTTTCATGTGCATTCATGCCCTAGCAGCAGTGTTCCCTCTAAGCTGAGTTAATGTGAGCTAGCTCACAGTTTTTTAGCCTCCGGCTCATACATTTTTGTCTTGGCTCAGGAAGGGTGGCTCCAGAGCAAGCTAATTTATGCAGTAGCCAAATTGCTTGCTCACAACTTTAATGCCAGTAGCTCACAAAGTAGAATTTTTGCTCACAGGACTCCACAGCTTAGAGGGAACATTGCCTAGCAGTGTGCTTGCTTCCTTCCCATGAAACCTGTTTCCTTCGTATGCTATTTGGAGTGTTACATGAGCTGCCATGCTGCTACCAGTAACAGCCAGTGCGGCCTGATTCAGTATAAGGCAGCCGAATGTATTCCTGCATTCTGTCCTCGCTGCCAATCATGCGCTGAGGCTGCCTCAGTATCCTTTTGCATCATGTCAGAGTTCCGTAGGGGAGAGAGAACAAGAGTCACCAAGGTCCAGCCACCTTCCTTCCACCCACCACGGACTCCTTCAGCGATGAGCCAGTCGTGTGTCATGGTTGGAAGGCTGCAATTTGGACTAGAGATTTCAAGGCTCAAACCCACGCTCAGCCACGATCCTTGCAGTTAGCACGTTAGATTAGGATCGGGAAGACACGGGTTCAAATCCCCGTACTGTCGCAAAGTGCTTACTCAGTAACCCAGTTACACGCTCTCAGCCTAGCCTGCCTTGCAGCGTGGTTTTGAGGATAAAATGGGCCAGGAGAGAACCAAGTACACAGCCTTGAAAATGCTTGGTGGAAGGGCGGGTTAAAAAATAGATCGCTCTTGGAGCAATTCCCCTCCTCTTCACCTACGTACGCTGGTTAGCCTGAGGAGATACCATCTGGGGAGGGGATCAGATATGTACTATTTCTTGGAAGAAGGGCAAGACAAAAAATCTAATAAATAAATGCAGTTACATCCTGGAAAAGCTGCCAGAGTTAAGAACGCATTGTTGCAATCCCTTTCTCTCTCTTTTTAAAAATATCTCATCAGTACTAGAATAATGTTACCACCACAGGTCAACAGTCAAGGGATTCATGCCTCTGGCATGAATACCTGGTGCGTAAGCCCATTTAATTGTTTATAACAAATAGTTCCCTTGATGTGTAAAAGTCAGCGAGCTGTTCAGAGAAGTAGAGGCAGTCCTGGAGAATAATCATCCATGGTCTGAAACATGGACTGGAGGGGGTGTGACTCCCCCACAAACAGGACAGCATCTCTGCTTTGCGTTAATGCACAAGACACCCCCTGGTCTCCTTACTGAGCCCCTAAGCAGAGCTACACCCTTCTAAATCCACTTCTTTTTAGGATGGCAGTGTACCTCCACTTGGACCTGTTGCCCAAATGAGGGATCCACAAAGCAGATTTTTAGTGTGATCGCTCCCATACTTAGGGGTTGTACAGGCTTGGCGGGCAGTGTCACTGTGTATTTCCGCGCTGTTGGGGTTTTGCACCAGTGTCTCCTGCTTCCTCCTGGGAAGATTCACAGCAGAGTTGGGTGGATTGTGCCCAAAGCTACTCTGAGAAAAGTCCCAGGGGAAACACACACACAGGCTATTTCTTTCCTCTCGAGTGCCTGTGAGAAACAAACAATGTCCTTCTGTTCTAGGGCTGTCCTCAAAATAAATCATTTAAGCCACAAAAATGACCAACAGTGACCAATTTTTCCTCAAAAAACCCCACAACCATGGTGTTTTCCACATTTTAAAAAAATGCTGGGGGGGACACACCCTTTTCGTTCTCTTCCCTTTCAATTGTTCCACCACAGTTTTCAGGGTACTTTAAACACCATTATTTCGATCCATTCAGAAGGCCAACTGCCTCCTAAATATTGTTTCAGGATCGCTGTAGACAGGGCCGGCTCGCTCACTAGGCGAACTACGCGCTCGCCTAGAGCGTGCCAGCCCTTAGGGGCGCCAAACTGGCACCCGCCCCCCCCCCACCAAAAGCCCTGAAACTTTCTTGACCGGGTGGGTGACTGCTGCGCGCCGCCGGATCTTTCAGTGCACTCAGAAGCACAGCCGTCCTCCTCTTGGAGGGGCAGGAGCCACTGGTCTCTCCACCCCCAGGAATTAGTGGTTAGGAGCGCAGACTCTAATCTGGGTGACCCGGGTTGAATTCCTCTGTGCTTATGTACTCAGAGCACCTTACTTGAGTTAGCCCCAGGGCTTTGCCACCCAGATTCCTGGATATTTCTGGGAGGGCGCTGTGAATTCTACAAGAGATCCTTGGGCACCCCTCATAGAACTGGACTTCCCAGAATTCCCTGGGAAGACAGAATAAATTCATTCAAAATTTCGGTCTGTGGTCTGATTCACATTTTTGCCTTTCGTAGCTGGCTAGAAGGGCACAGCTTGGGGCAACACAACTGCTTGGCCTGCAGAAGGTCCCACCATCTCCTGCTAAAAAGCGTCAAGGACTGGAAATGACCCCTCTCTGCCCTGAGAGCACCTGCCCATCACAGAGCCACCGACGCTGAGCTATGTAGACCAAGGGGGCTGGATCCAGCCAGCTTTTTCACTGGTGAAAAGGGAAGGAAGGGGTCCCCTTTGAGCATCCAAACAGGCTATGTTTGGGGTCACGGAACCTATACGGACAAAAGTCATGCAGGATGGGTGAAGTGGGGGGAGAACTGGGCAAGACTGATTGGAAAAGCTTGCTGGATCCAACCCACTGTTACCATAAGGCAACTTGGTAAGGGGCAGAAAAATGCAGCATATACACATGCGTAAATGTTGGGGTGCCCCCATTGTTTCTTTGCCACATACCTGACCTATTGCATCCATGACACCAGTGACACACCAAACTAAGAAGCGGGGAGTTTTATGCACCCTTTTCTCTTTCTTCACACCATGATAGACAAAGCCATCTTGTATGGTTATATGACAGCAGTTAGTAGCACTACATCATAAGATGGATTTAGCTTGTGACCCTGGCCCCAAAGTTGGCTGGTGCTGATCCATCACACTTCTATCCTTCCAATAAAGAGCTCAATATGGCATAAATAAGATTATCCATTTCCCCGCACACCAATCCTGTGAGGTGGGTTAAGCTGAGAGATGGTGACGGACCTGAGGTCACACGCCTTGCCTTATGGGCTCTGTTGAAAAGATCCTTTTCCTAAAAGCTTCTCCTGTACATATTACAGGGGGGAAACCAGCCACTGAAATACACATGCACCATTCACCAATGGTATGCAGTGCATATGCATTTTGCACTCAGGCACACCAAATGCAAAATCCATGAAAGAATGAAGCAGCCCTCAGGGAAATGCTAATGCTGCATGTCTCCTTCCTTGCTTGAGAATGATCATCTTGGGCTCGTTGCAAACTTAGCTTAAGAACATAAGGAGAGCCCTTCTGGATCAGAGCAGTGCCCCGTGACTGCGAGGCGCCCGGGCAAGCCGGCCCTTGGACAGCCTTCCAGGGGGGCCAATGGCCCGCCCGCCTCGGAGTCGCTCTCCAGGCCTTCCTTCTGTAGCCACGCATGCAGAGGGTTTGGCTGTAGTGGGCGTGACCAACTCTGAAGCCAGCCGGAACTCCATTCCTGTGCGTTCCTGCCCAAAAATAGCCCTGGTTGCCATAAGGCAACTTGGTAAGGGCCAGAAAAATGCAGCATATACACATGCGTAAATGCTGGGGTGCCCCCATTGTTTCTTTGCCACATACCTGACCTATTGCATCCATGACACCAGTGACACACCAAACTAAGAAGCGGGGAGTTTTATGCACCCTTTTCTCTTTCTTCACACCACGATAGACAAAGCCATCTTGTATGGTTATATGACAGCAGTTAGTAGCACTACATCATAAGATGGATTTAGCTTGTGACCCTGGCCCCAAAGTTGGCCGGTGCTGATCCATCACACTTCCATTCCATCCTTCCAATAAAGAGTTCAACATGGCATAAATAAGATTATCCATTTCCCCGCACACCAATCCTGTGAGGTAGGTTAAGCTGAGAGATGGTGACGGACCTGAGGTCACTCGCCTTGCCTTATGGGCTCTGTTGAAAAGATCCTTTTCCTAAAAGCTTCTCCTGTACATATTACAGGGGGGAAACCAGCCACTGAAATACACATGCACCATTCACCAATGGTATGCAGTGCATATGCATTTTGCACTCAGGCACACCAAATGCAAAATCCATGAAAGAATGAAGCAGCCCTCAGGGAAATGCTAATGCTGCATGTCTCCTTCCTTGCTTGAGAATGATCATCTTGGGCTCGTTGCAAACTTAGCTTAAGAACATAAGGAGAGCCCTTCTGGATCAGAGCAGTGGCCCAACTTGACCAGCATTCTGTTTCACACAGTGGCCAACCAGTTGAGGGCCAACAAACAGGGCATAGAGGCAAAGGCCTACTCCAAGGTTGCCTCTTGGCACTCCTATTTAGAGGTATGGTGCCTCTAAAGATGGATATGGAGATTCCCTTTACTAACCGATAGCTAGTAGCCATTGACAAACACTTGTCAGGGATACTACTATGCATTGGGCAGGGGGTTGGACTTTCAACTCTGTGATTCTATGATTCTGTGGTGGACCAGCTCTCCACCAATCCATGGCCCCTTGAACACTGCAACACATACCTGTGTTTTCCGTGCTGCCAATGCGGTCTGTTGGCCTTAAACCAGCTCATAGCCATCACTACATTCTCTAGCCGTGAATTCCACAATTTAATTCCGCACTTAGTAAGAAGGAATTCTTTTTGTCTGTCCTGAATCTATTGTCCATCAACTTCACCGGGTGTCCCCAATTTCTAATACTGGGGGAGAAGGAGAAAAAAAACCCTCTACTCATTTTCTCCACCCCATGCATAATTTTATAAATCAGTCATCTTTTTAATAAAAAACTCAAAGGCCCTAACCTCTTTAGCCTTTCCTTAAGCACTTGTGGGGCTCAGAGAGAACAGTCCCAGAAAAGGAAACATGATGCTACTGCACTGTTGACACTAAGCAGGTTCATCTTTTATTTTATTTATTTAAAACATTTATATGCTGCCTTTCCACCCAAAGAGGGTCTCCAAGGCAGCCCTGAACAGTGTCTGAATGGGAGACACTTGAAGTCAGTGTGGTAATGGCCATTTGATTGCTGGACTATGACTGGGGGGGGCGCATTCTGCTATGCAGCAAAGGCTCTTGGACCAGTCATTCCCTCTGAGCTGAGTCTACCTTACAGGGCTGTTGTAAAGGTGGATGGAAGGCAGGAAGGAGAGCGCCATTCATGCCACACTGAATTCCTTGGAGGAACAGTAGCCCGATAGTGTAAAAGAAATCAACCAACCAGACCTTCCCAAAGGAAAGAGCAGGAATATATGCATAAGAAATATGAACATAAGAAAAGCCCTGCTGGATCAGACCAGTGGTCCGTCTAGTCCAGCATCCTGTCTCACGCAGCAGCCAACCAGTTCCTCTGGAGGGTCAATGACAGGCCACAGAGGCTGAGACCTTTCCCCTGATGTTGCCTTCTGGCTCTGGGATTCAGAGGATTAGTGCCTCTGAATATTGAGGTTCCCCTCAGTCACCATGGCTAGTAGCCATTGATAGATCTCTCCTCTATGAATCTATCTAATCCCCTTTTAAAGCCATCACCACATCCTCTGACAGCAAATTCCACATTTTAATCACTCTCTGCATAAAGCAGTGTTTCCTTTTGTCCGCCCTGAACCTACTGCCCATCAGTTTCATTGGATGTCCTTAAGTGCTAGTATTTTGGGAGAGGGAGAAAAATAAATAGGTTAGGCCCCCCAAGAGCTGTGCTCTTGTCTGGAGGTTGTGCCCCCCTAATACTTCCTCTTCTCGTTTTTATCAAGGAACTGGACGTTAAACCCAGGTTGCATTCGGTGACCACAGGAGTTCCTACTGAATAGGGTTGCCAGGTCCCCTCATCACTCTGGTGGGAGGATTTGGGGGATGTTCTGGGACCTCCCTGACATTATGACATCACCCGGAATTGACATCATCATGCTGGGGACGTCACACAGGGACGCTCCGGTTTAAGGGCAAAACTCTATGGTAAAAACTGGCTTAAAACCATAGAGTTTTGCCCTTAAACCAGAGCATCCCTGCTCAATGCCCCCGGTGTGATGACATCACTTCTGCGTGACATCATCACACGCCAGGGAAGTCACGTGGCTGCTTGGGGGCAGGGTTTCCCCCGCCAGCCAGCTGGCCAGTGGCAGGGAGAAGCCCTGGAAACCAGGGTGAAGTAAGAGAGTTCATGCAGAATAAAAGCAAAAGATCTTGAGCTATGAGTTCCACATACAGCCCTGAAGTCCACTCAGTGACTGTGCACCATACTTGCTCTCTCAGCCTCCCACCTCCCGGGGTTGTTGAGAGGATAAAAGGAAGGAAGAGAGAGTCCCGAGCTACTTTCAAGAAAGATGGGATTTTACAAATGTGCTAGATGGATAAATAGAGTCTTGACTGTGCTCCGAATTAACTAGGTGAGTTTAGGCAAACCCCAATCTCTCAGCCCCGCTTCCTCGATCTGAAATGCGGACATAATATCACAGACCTACCCTGCAGGGTTGTTGTAAGGAACGTTATTAAATTGAAAGAACTGGAGGAGGGAGAACAGATGGAACCAGAGGGTAAGATGAGAAGATGGTTTGGGAAGATTGCCAGGGACCTTGGTCCCTTATGAGAAAAAGGATCCCGAAGCTACCTAGTCCAAATACCAAATGCATGTCTTCTCCAAAGACCCAGCCCATGCAATCCAGACCACATAAACAACCTATTAGCGAGCAGAAAAGAGATCCACTGCAGGTAATGTTTCTGTAGCAATTACTGCCTCTACGTCCAGAGAAGCAGGTTCTTGCCTACGAAACCACCAGTCACAGAGTATATGACACAGTCCAATCCTATGCATATTTCCTCAGAAGTCCACATCTCGGAGTTCATTGGGGCTCCCTTCCCAGAAAGCATGCCTATGATTGCAGCCCTAGCCTTTCAAAACGCCACGGATGCTGACAGTTCCGATGCACATGATACACGGAAGGAGGAAGCCAGCCAAGCCACATTTCGAGGAGTGAATACAACCCTCCCACTTCTGTCAGTTCAACTGCGGGGGAGAAGGGGGAAGATTGTTCGCCAACTCCAGAGACAAGCAACCGAGCAGCGAGCCAAACCCATCCAGTGAGTTTCCCTAAGAATTATGCTATTAGCAACGTGAGTAGCTGGGATGTGGTGGGGCAGAGGCAACAGAGGAGGGGTGGGGGTGGTGGTCACAGGGAGCTCGGGCTGAGTAGGAATATGGAGACATTCACTAGAAGGAAACAGGGATGGTGGATTGAAAGATGACTAGGCCTCAGGTGGGTGAGGAGGAAAGGAAACTTGAGGGAAGAGACACAAAAAAATGGGGTGCATGCGTCTCTCCGTGTGTGGAAAAAAAAACACCCCAGAATGTCAGAGGTTCAAGGAGAAAGAAAGGTCCAGATGTCCACCGCACTAGGCTTGGGAGTTTGAAGGGAATGCAGTAGGAATACAGACGGAAGTCAGGTGGAGAGAAAGAGGCAAGACAGAACGCCCCCCCCCCCAGCTGTTTTGCAGGAATGTCTGGGTGGAAATGGGGAGGGGAGGCAGAGAAAGTGGTGGGCAAAGAAGCAAGCCTATTCCCTCCCCTCCTCCCTGCCCTCATCGGACCTGGCGCGTCCTTTCCATCTGCGGTCCGTTCATTCCTGCATCCCTGGTACCCAACGCCCCCCTTCCTCCACCCGCGCTGCATCCCCATGGCAACCGCTCACCATCTCCTCCCTTCGCCTTTCCTCCTTCGCCACGGCTGTCTCGGCTCCCCCCAGTCTCTTTCACCGCGGCGGTGCAAAGGAGAAGGGGGGGGGGAGAGAGAGAGAAACCAGCCCTCTCCCCCCCCTGCCAAGCGGAGCTGCGAGGGGAAGGGGCTCAGCACGGAGAGCTGCCGCGGATGGATGGATGGAGGAGGGGGGGTTGAGACGGAAGCACGGCGCATCCTCCCAGCAGCAGCGCAAGGGGGGAGGGGCTAGGGGCTAGGAGGGGAGGGTGGGCTTCTCCTTCCTCTTCCTTCCTCCTTCCCCCAAGCCTTCCCACCTCCCTCCCTTGCTCTCCTCCAATTCTCCTTCCGCCTTCCCTCCTTCCTCTCCCCCCTTTCCTTGTATGGATCTCCAGCCGCATGGCCAA